>NC_056737.1:787769338-787829338 GCF_019279795.1 Protopterus annectens | reverse complement strand
ATAAGGTTCCCAACCTATATATTAGACAGGCTGAAGAAGTTATATTACTGGGATGGGAATTGGAGTATATTTAAGGCTAGTACTCGTATTTTTCATAGACTAGGAGAGACACCACATTTTGTTTACAAGAGAGTATGTCACCTTAAAACCTTAGTAGAGGTCACAGTTAAGTCCATAGGTGCTGATGGTAACAGGTGAGACACTAAAAAATGTGACATCTGTAACTAGTGTAGGTTTGTCCATGAAGATGAGCTCATACATATTAATAATAGTTTGAATTCTTTTGTGTATCCCGTCAAGGGAAATTGCAGTAGCAAAGGGTTGGTCTATCTTGCCACCTGCTCTGTATGCTCTACTTGCTCTGCTTTCTATTTTGGAAAAACTGAGCATGCTCGTGGGAAAATCATCTCTGAATATAATTTTGACATCCTAGAAGGTAATACTAATAATGCTTTATTTAGACATTCAGATGTTTGTGAGGCTTTTAAGTTATTTAATGTTTCCATTCTTGAGAAAATATATGTTAATGCCTGTGACGGTTCGTGGGAGAATAGAACTGAGCATAAAGAATTATTATGGCAACTTAAGTTAAATGCCATGAGTCCGCCAAGGATTAATGATTATATTTCACTATTACCAGTCCTAAGACAGAGGGCAGCTAAGTTATGATTTAGCTTTTAGGACTTTTAAATGTTTAAATATTAAATAGTAATGTTTTGCACAACTAATTCTTATATCATTGATTCATTATATTGTTATATTGTTAATTTGTTTTTTGTGAGTCACATAGATGCTTAGTTGATTTAATGAAATTTAGTATTGCTCAGTGATAATGCTGTACTATTGTTTCATTAGTTTTAGCACATTTTTAGTGCTTATCTGCTAAGTATTTTTAAGGGTTCCTTTAAATCGACTTTATCAAACTGTTCCTTTAAATTGTCTAGGCTTTGGTCACTCATAATCATATGATTTTGTGTATTAACTTTAAATGCAATGGAACCTTTTATGTAGTTTTCTCTGAGGAAGTCCATTTTAATTATTTGGATGAAAGTTTTGTTTTTAGCTTAACGCATGTCTTCTTGAGTAATGTTATAAGATGATGGGGTCTGCAATGGATGTCATTAGGCTGTGAAATTATTTCATAGATGAGACAAATAGAAGATGTTTTGTTAATAAAGTTTTCTTAAAAGAAAGGAAAAAATAAAGAGAAATATACCACACATATAAGTTAAATGTCTAGGAAGGGTCCATTTACTTGTAAGTGAAATAATAGAGCAATGATCAGCCCTGTATACTTTCAGTACATCTCAGAAGCCCTCTCACTTATCTCTTCTGTCCATTGACTCATATGGTCAAGATGGAGCCTTTGCAGGTCACTGAAGTGGTGCCAGCATTGCTCACCAGTATGGGTTATGCAAAAAGCAGCAGTCATCACCCTGGAAAGACTGTGTCAAACATCCACTTTATACTGAGGACCCTGATAAGAATCCCCAGTTAGGTACTCCCGGTAGTCATGGACAAGCAAGAGCAGGAAGATCTTACTTTCTTCAGGGCACTACCTGGCTACCCTGCTACCATCAGTGCCCCTGGAAGCTGTGGCCTAAGTCACAATCCAGAGAAATATCATACACTTTTCACATTCATACATGGTGTTGATGATAATACATGATGTCCATCTGCTACATAGTGTGACCACAAAAATACTTGGGATGACCCAATGGTGTTAAGGTTTGAACAATGGCATGCAAATATTGTGCAAGCATCACACTGTCTACATTTGTGTATACTTCTGCACCATAGTGCCTCAGCAGACCATACTACTGAAATGTATTTCCCTATTTCTTGACCATAATCACTGACTTGGCCACATATGGTATCTGAGCTTTTCAGGTACTTATGTGAGTTCATACAGCTGACTAAGCTTCTTATCATAATACAGGTGCTTTGAGCAATGTACTCAGCCTCTAAATGAGAGAGTGCTGTGGTTAATGTCTCCCGAGCATTGTTGGTAAGTTGTAAGGATCATTACATCCCTAGATTAAGGGCACATTTGCAACAAAGGCCCCCTGTATGCATAATGTTTTTTCCTAGCCCATGGAGTGATTGTAAAACATAAATCATGCATTCTGAATGCATAGCTTGCCATAACGAATATGTACACAGCTATTAACACTGCTAGCGTCCTTATATATCCTCTGTATGTGAGTGTACTTTTGTTAATGACACCTGAGCAGTGTTTAAAAGCAGAAAGGTTATTTAAATCCCTATATCAGGTGCACATTATCAACAATGGCACCCTGTAAGCAAATGCCTAGTTCTAAACCCACGGAACTATTGTAGAATGTATCCTCCTCATTCAGAATGCTCGATTGCAATATTGAACGGGAATATAGTTACTAACACTGCTAGTGTCCTTATGACAATCTTGTCTTGATTATGCAGTCATATATTGTATGTTTTAACTTTTTTGAAGAGCAGATAGCTAGTAAGGTTGTTTCAATAGCGCTGTAACTGTATTAATCTGCTGACTAGTGTAACTGAAATGTTAGAATACTGGCTAGAAACTACATTTTGTATTAGTACATGATTTAGCTAAGGCTAAACTATCCTACTCTAACACACAGTTTAGAAACTGATAACAATATTGTTAAGTCTTAGACAGGCCTACCACACTCACTCACACCCCCACCCCACTAGCGCAACTTCTATCCTAACTGCTGGTTTTCCCTCTCTTACAGATAACAAGTGTACTCTAAAACAAACTACCTGCCTTCCCACCAAGTTGAACCCAATGCCTTCACCATCTCCTGAACTGGCAAACCCTCCCTAGATTCTAAAAGGAATTCTGCCTGTAAAGACTTGTGAAGTGTAGGTTAACTAAATACTTACCTATTTTTATTACTGTATAGTACCTAAGATAAGTGTACTACTTGCAAGCAAAGACTGTCCGGACCAAACCCATCACCTGTGCATTCTAGCCCCCTCCCAATCTTTATCTAGCCGCATGTGTACTTCCCCACTTGTGCCACTAGAGGGCTGCAAAACCCCAGCAATCTTACATCCACATAGGCTTTTTCCACATTAATACATCCAAGCCTAGACATTAAGGGGAACGCAAGCACCCCGGTCCTTGCCTGGCCCAGTCCCATTTAGCCATATAGTTGTTCTACCATCCAGAACAATCAATTAGTGCATATAAAAGGGAATAGTAGATAGAGAATCAAACACACAGCAATAGTGTCCAAACTCTATCTAATTAGAAATAAAGGTGCTACTACCTGCCTGGTAGACTAAGGAGGCCAAACCTGATTGTTTTTGCAGTACTCCTCCAGCCAGTACAGTCCCCGCTCCATTTGTCCGCGCTGCGCTCGGGCTGACTTTGCTCCCCTACCCTACCCCCATTCCCAGCCACCCCTACATCAATTACCTTTATAGCTATACACCACACCCATACAAAGCCACACCCATCTCAATCATACTACCTCACCAAATCCATTATCGCCAATTACCTACCTTACAATCACACACAACACCTTTTATCATCCACCACACTCCCCCATCCCAAGCAGATCTCTCACTCATAACCAAACCATGCCCAAACCCATATATATACACCTCTTACTATTGCTCCTAGGTATATCCACCATCCCACTGCTAACTTCTATCACCAACCACCACAAACAACTTAATTTTATCCACATACCAAGAAAAACTACTTCCACTAACATTATTATAACACACCCTTTCACTCAACTAGTCCCATCCCACTACCAAACCTTCTTTATTCACCACTACGCACACAGATTACAGCCATCACACTACCAGTCCCAAACAACAATAAAGAACTTTAAGACTCTAAATAAACTACTCAAACTCTATTTTACCTCAGAACCCAACTCATTAGCTGCAGTGATATACACCCAAACCCAGGCCCACAAGATCTAGGAGCCCCAACCTTCAACCTGAATGATACCCTACTCCACTGAGACAAATACTCGCTCCTCATTTTAAATTTAAATGTCAGAAGTATACTAAACAAAGTCCATGACCTTCATTCACTACTCTCCTTTTACCAACCTGACATAGTCATACTAACAGAGACTTGGCTTAAACCAGGCAACCACAACAATGAAATCAGTGCACCAGGTTACAATATAATTCGTAGTGACAGAATAGGTAAAAAAAAGGGGGGTTGCCATAGTGTATAAATCTCACCTCATCCTTGAGAAATTAGACATAACAACCCCAGACCTTGATAAAGTTGAACTCACTCTAACAAAACTAAAACTTAATGATAGCAAACACATCAACATCATAGGTTGCTACATCCCTCCAGGCAACAGTATCCCCATTACATAAAAACTACTAGAATGGATATCTAACACCCTCTCCAAGGTAAGCAGAGCATTAGGAGACCTTAATATTGACTGGCAAAACTGCTCCAGTCAAAACCCACTCTCCCATATTAACCTACATGGCCTAACCCAACTCATCACCTCCCCCACAAGAACAGACTAGAGAACCAAACACCAATCCACACTAGATTGGATACTCGTATCTCACCCATCGCTAATATCTCTAGCAGGGTGTCTACCAGACACCCTGAGTGACCACCAAGCCACATTTTTACTCAGATCAAAATCACCACAACTGACCCAAATATCTACATGCCTAATTAGAAAAAAAAAAACATTTTAACCGCTCCAACTTTATAAATGACCTAAAAATGTGTAACTGGTCCCCCCTAAAAAACCTACCTCTTGATGAAGCTGTACTATATTTCAATACTACCTTCTTAAACACCCTTAACCATCATGCTCCCTCCAGAACAACAAGAATTACAACTAAATATGCCCCCTGGTTAACTCCAGACACAAAATCCCTCCTCAGAAAAAGAAACAAGGCCTGGACAAACTACCTCAACAGTAAATACCAATCAAACAAACAAATATAAGTTGAACTATGTAACAAAGCCAAAAAACTCACCAAAAAGACAAAACATCTTACTACCAAAAGGTACAGGATAAGCACAGGAACAACCTACAAAAATTTTTGGCAGCAATCAACTCTATTCTACAACCAGGAAAAACAACTACCCCAACCCCGAAAATAGATAACCAAGAAGACATCCCCACTCAATTTAATAAATACTTTACAGAAACTATCCAGACCCTTGCAAACAACGAACCCTATGACAACATCCCCACCCCTGCAAATGCACCCCCCCACCCCCAACTAACAATTGCCCCAAGTTCAGCCTCCACCCAGAGCCAACCAGATCCATTGAAAAAATACTCCTCAAGCTCAAACCAATGTCTCTAGCCACAGATAAATTACCTGCTGAATGCCTCCATCTAGCTGCAGAAGCCATATCATATCCTGTCTCCATCCTAATTAACAGATCCATCTCCGAGTGTATAGTACCCAGGCTATGCAATATAGCACATATCATCCCTCTACATAAAGGGGGAACCTCTCTGGAACTCAATAACTACTGCCCTATAGCCATACTACCCCCTCTATCTAAAATTTTAGAGAGGGTAATACACAAGCAACTAATGAAATATCTCCTAGAAAATAATCTAATAGCAACACAACAACATGGCTGTAGACCCTTCCATAGCACCACCACCGCACTAACAGAATTCACCAACATTGTCAATACTCACAGAAACAACAGACTCCTTGTATCTGCCACCTTCCTTGACTTATCCATAGCATTCAATATGGTTAACCACAATAAACTCCTTCTTTCTCTAGCAACTCTAAACCTTACCACCCCTGCCATCTCCTGGTTCACAAACTACCTAGATGGAAGGAAACAAGCTGTTATGTGGCAAAACCAACTCTCCCCCTCTCTACCAGTCTTCCTAGGAGTACCCTAAGGCTCCATCCTGGGGCCACTTCTTTTTACCCTCTTCACCAATCAGCTCCCAAACAGTATTCCTAAAGCTTCAGTAGTGCAATATGCAGATGATACCACCATAATATGCGCAGCCAGATCAATTGACATCCTTCACTCCCTAACACAAGAATGCTTTTCCCTAGCAGAAACTTGGATCACAAACAAAAGGCTCATTCTGAACCCAAGTAAAACAAAACTACTACTCTTTAGCTCCCACAGAGCCACACCTCCCACTGATTCTTTCATCATCTCCTCCTTTAACAAGACCACAATCACACCCACAAATCATACCAAACTCTTAGGGTTTGAAATAAATAATCACCTTAGATTTGACCTACATATTTCTAAAACAATAGAAAAGGTACATAAAAAACTTGGTCTACTGTATCGCAATAAAAGATTCCTCACTGACCACTCCAAAACTAAAATAGCAAGGACTCAAATACTATCCACCCTACTTTATGCCTTCCCCGTGCTTAGAAATCTCCGCAAAACCGACCTAAACAAACTATAGTTGTTATAATAAGATAGCCAAATTCACTACAACCTCTCCCATCAGAACACATCACTGTGAATGCCTAAAAAAAACTCAATTGGCTAGAACTACCACTACTACTTCAACTCAATCAACTATCACTAGCCCACAAAATAATACATAACTCTGAAAACACTTCAGCCCTACAAAATCTTTTGCAACCCTATACAACCGCCAGGCCCTTGAGGTCTAGCACACAAAACCTCCTCAAAGTAACCAAATATAACAATGAAGCTGGTAAGTCTGTCTACAGCCACTGTATAGCAAAAACCTGGAACTCCCTTCCTGCCCACATAACTGACAATAAATCCCCATCACAGTTCAAGAAACTTGTTAAAACTCATTTTAAATAATCACTTGTGCTCCTGTATCCCCCCTGGCTAATGTCTCATTATAACACTTCACCTAATCTAAGTAACTCTGCTAAACTAACCACTGTATCCACTTAGGACTGTTAATCTACTGCTCATCCCATCTCTCCAGGTGTTAGGGAAAACTACCCCAGCAATATTGTGCTTCCCATAAGCAATTAAAACCAGGAGAAGACATATTGTAAATCAATTTGTTATCCTTCTCAACTAAAACCAGTAGAAGACATATAGTAAATCAATTTGTTAGAGAATGAATGTATCCTATCTGCTAGTTAATGTGTATGTTAAAGTCTCTTCTATGAAAATTGTAAGTCAAACGTCTGTCCTTAAAACTATGTTTTGTAAAAAAAAAATTTCTTGGAGTTTTTCTCCCCGGGCCTCCACTGAAAATGGACTTGTAATTCAGTTGGACTCTCCCAGTCAACAAATGTTAAATAAATATGTGATTCACAAATTTAACTTAAATGAGGTTCATTGGTATAAGGGCTGTGATAACAGCCTGAAAATTATGCAATGAAAGCAGGTATGGCCAGAGATAGCCTCATAGCACTATGGAAGATCACTGGAAAGCAAACAACAGAGCTGTTATTCTGAAGGTTTACAGGAATTTGTACAAGCAAAACATTCTTAAACAGAGGAAAATAAGTGGGAAATGGTATTTGTTTCATTTCTGCTGTACCATTAATATTACTATACTTCTGTGTTGCTTGAGGACACATATTCACTTTGATATTGTGGGGAATAAGGTAATGTCCATACAATTGACTCCTTCTGCAGTTTATACAGTTACATGTATCAGTAGCATATCTAAATATGACTGTAAATTCTTTTTTATGAAATCCATTGCTCCTACCACTAATGGAACTGTCTGTGCATATCCTTTTTCCACTTTCCCATTGTTTCTGCCTGTAAATCTGGTGTTTTATTACTTTGTGTCTCTCTGTATTTAAAACAGTGTAATCACTGTGTGTAGCATTTTCAGTGATCAGTGCTACTTTTGTTTTCTTTTCATGGACTACTATATCTGGTTTTCTCGTATCTATTCTTTGAACTGTTGGTACTGGGTGATCCCACGTGATATAAACTTGGTCATTTTCTATAATGCTTTGTGGCTCATGTTTCCCATACTTCTCAATATTGTAATGTTTGCATAATCTCCAATGCAACAGTCTTGCCACATTATTGTGCTTTCAGTATTATAGGCCCTCTGTCATTAGTGTATCCATACCCAGCAACAAGATGTGCAATTGTTTCCAATTCTGTTTTACAAAACTTGCATTTGTCTGTTTCTATGACATGTTCAATGAACTTTGTAAACCAGCATGTATGTAGCTCACTATCCTGGGCCACTAAGATTAACCTTTTGTCTTTTGGTTTAAACTCCCCTCTCCTTAACCATTCATGTGTCAGATCCTGATCAACATGAGGTTATTCCAGGAGTTTTCTGTACTTGAAACTATATTTATGTCTTTTCCACATTTCTTGCCTTCTCATCTGATCCTTCTCCTTATATTCTTTCTTTTTTGGCACATTCAATTGCTGCTTGATTTTTCTCTATGGTTTCTTCTCCCACTTGACACTGATATACTTCTGCTAAACTAAGCAAGGGAGTCGTCTTAGGCTTGTTCTCTTCATGTTTCAAAACTTTCACTATATTTAGATCTGATGAGGTTGGCAGACATGTATGCAGTCCTGTGATTGCAGATCTATACATGTAATCAATTTTGAGGTAGCCCATAACTCTTTCAGAACTGTGAATATATAATCTTGCTATACACTGATTTTTATAAATCATTTGATAAGCGTGAAGCATTTGTTTTCCCGTCCAGCTGAACCTTTTGGGGCCAATCACTTCAAAGCTGTAAGTTAGAACAGAAAGAGCAAATTGGTTTATAGCTTGGACTTTATTCCTAGATATCAGAGCTGTTTTCAGTATTCATTTTAGTCTTCTAAAATATTCCTTACTAGGTTTTGTTCATATTTGTTCATGATTTATTGAAAATCCTTCATCAATTCCCAAATATTTATTCACTCCCTCCTGCTCAAGTTCCTTTATGTCACATTCTTGTCCCAGACTGATATTTTCTTGGTGCTGCAGCTTTCCTGCTTTAAAGGTTATTGCTCTTTTATCAAGACCAAATGACATTCTTATATCATCTGAGATGGATTTGACCACTTGCAATATTGATTTCAGTTCCTCATCGGATGATCTGTACAGTTTTAAGTTATTCACACAAAGATGATAAGAAGTCTTTACACTTTGTTGTCTGGGAGCCAAATTGTAACCATGACCTAATCTGTTAAGTAGACATCTTAATGGGCTATGGGCAAGACAAAAGAGAAGTAGTGAGAAAAAGTCACCCTGGAATATCCCCCTTTGAATTTGTATCTTTGGGATAATAATTTGTCCTTTATCATGGCTTAGTTGCAGAGTGCTTTACCACTATTTCATAGCCACAGTAATATAATTGATTAATATAGGGTGTATCTTACACATATGTAAGCACTACTTTATCCATGAAAGTGGGATGATGTCAGATGCTTTTTTGTAGTGTATCCATGCCATATTTAGATTATTACCCTTTTTACAATTCTCCATTATGACTTTATTTAACAACAAATGGTCATTTGTTCCATATGTATTTTTTTATTACTGTTTGTTCTATTGCCATGATTTGAGTTTTCTTCTAAATGACTATAAATTCCATCAGCAGCAATTACAGTATATAGTTTATACATCACTACAAGGCAAATTATTGGTCTCTAGTTTTTAGGATAGTTTGTAGGATCACTCTTAAGGGGGAGTATCATTTTTCCTGTTAATCACATCGATGTCTGTTTGGGATGCAAATATACATAGTTCTTACTCAGGGCTAGTAAAGATGTTAATACTTTTAGCCAGAAGTTAGGCACTGCCTCTGGGACTGGGGTTTTCTTAATTTTGTTTCAATTTCTCTGGCTGTTACTTCATCCTGTTTCATATCCTGTACATTTGAATTTCTTGCCGTTTCTTTTACTTCATTTTTTTTGGTGGTATTTCTATTTCTTTTGCCTTGTTTCCCAATTCTCTATAAAACTTTTTTTTTTTTTGGGGGGGGGTCATCAATGAATTTCTTATATTGTACATTTCCTTTATATATATATATATATATATATATATATATATATATATATATATATATATATATATATATATATATATATATATATCTTCTAGGTTTTTCTGCCTGTGCTGATAACTTTAGTTTAATATTTGCAATAGTGTTCGTAGATCATGGTTTATTCTGATACTGCTCATTGTTCTTATCACGCCAGTCTTTCTAAGTATTTTTGTTTAGCTGTTTAGCTGTTCCCTCTTTTGTACTCTAACAGTGATATTTCTGGTCTTACTTTCTTAATAGTTTCTCTCTTCAATGCTTCCATGATGGCATTTGATTTCTTAGAAGCAGCAAATAGTAGGAAAATTGCAAAACGAAAGCACAACAAGTAATTTGACTTCTTCCCTTCCTTTCCTTTACTGCCCTGCACTTTTGTGATAAGACTTTATTTGTTATTAATTTAGCTGCACAGTAATATAGCCTATTTATTTTATCAAATGGATTTCTATGAATAGTCGATTACTGTGTTTATTTGTTTTATCAAACTTCTAACATTTTGGGTCTTATTCACTTTCTGTAATCTATTTCTTTCATTGATCTTAATATGTTTATCTCTAATAAATCAAGCAACTCTTCCCTTAGATCACTTTTGTCTAAACTAAGGGGACATTCTTTGTTCTCCATTTCCTGCAAGCGTTCTACAGAAGGTTCCAGAACATCTTCCTGTGATATATTCTCTTCAGCTTAATCTTGTGTCATCTGTTGCTGTTTCATATGGGAACTTAACTGGCCTATCACTCCACAATATTGACTGCATCAGAGATGCCATTGTTTCCTGGTTCTTCCCTTGCTGTGCAACTCCGACTGAACTTTTGTACTGGTTTTCTACTGAAGGCTCCAAAGTATCTTCATATGGCAACTGATCATATGCGTCCCATCCTTTCATTTTTTCCTTAATTTGGGGACTTGTCATTCAATCATGCTGTGATATTGCCATAGATGGATTTTCTACACTAAATCCTTCACTTCACAGGTAATCCATAACTTTAACTTTAGTTTTTATTTTTTGACTTCTCTGTTACTAATCTTCTTTTCTACTCCTCCCTTTCTTTGTAAATTTTCCATATCCAAATGCCTTTGCCTGTATTTCTGTTGATGCTGCTTTTTTGTATTGATTAGTTTTGCTTTCATGTTTGCATAAATATTGCACCATATTAAACTTCTTTTTCTTTCCCATGTCCATATATCTTCTTCAGATATCTCCCGCTTCTCCCGTTTCTCCTTTCTTTTGGGACTCATTGTTCCATTATGCTGTGACATAATCATTGATAGTCTTTCTACACTAAATCCTTCACTTTGCAGGTATTCCAGAACTTCAGCTTTCATTTGTTTAACTTCTGCTTTTCTGATCTTCTGCTGTGTGTCCCCCATTTATGATCTTAGTTTTTACATTGTGAAATTTCCATATCTGGATGCTTTTGCCTGTATTTCTCTTTAAATATCTTTGGAGCTGCTTTTTTGTATTGATTACTTTGGCTTTCTCCATTGTATAAATATTGCACTGTATCAGATGTCTGTTTCTTTCTCATGTCCATATTTCTTTTTTACGCCTTTCAAAAGTCTCTAGATTTTGTTCTTTGTATTTTCACAGTTCGTCTGTCATTTCTTTTTGCAAACAGCCCAAGGTTTCTTGGCTTATATAATGTTTTTCATGATTCTATTGTATTAATGAACACAAATCTACATTTGAAACTGCTGATAGTTTTTTTTGTACAAATCTTTTTCTTTTCTCTAATTTCTCTCTTAATCTTTTGTCATATCTTCTGTCTGGTAATTCTGGGTTTCTTGCATAATAGTAACAATACATCATTTCTCTCTTATCCTAAATAGTCCACACTGTCATCTTTATGTCTCTTTTTTGGCCCATCAGTTTTTGTGATTCTAGTGGACTACTTTGTCCTTCTACAACAGGGGGCCCATCTTCCCCATGAGCCTGGTCTATCCCTATTTTAGGAATGTTTTGTTGTCTTGAGGATTCTACACTGTCATTTTTTCCAGTCCTGGCACCAGTGTGCCTACCAGAATTGGGCACTTTTTTAACTTATGTACCCAGCTGTCTTTTTTATTTTTAACGTACTTCTGTTCATGATATATGCTATATAAATTATGGTCAATATATCAGTGTCATCTTGGTGTGATTTTGTGAAAACAGGGTCCACTTTGTGAAGGTACTCACCAAAACATGTGGATGAATTCAGATACTGCTTTCCTTTGCTTGCTGATTTTATCATCTCTCAATATGGACCTCTGGTTACCTGTTCGTGCTGTGTGGTATATCGTGTTAGTCCTGTATGTACTAAATGTCTAGAAGCTGAGATTACTAATGCATTAGCTATGAGTGTAGTATTGTGGGTTGTGTTTGGAGGGGGCCCAGCCTGCAAAGTCCAGAGCCATGCATGGGCCTTGTTATAAACATCTCACCATGGTGGAACTTTTCACTGGTGCATCCATACACCTCTTACATTCAACATCTGCTATGGATTGCATATGTGAAGAAAGCCTCTCAAGTTGTAGTATAAGGTTGAGGGTGATGAGCGTACACCACTAATCATTATGCTTATAAGCTGGGTTCTGCAAGAAGTGTACAAATGACCTGCCTACATCAGGAATCCCTGTACTCACAAAGGGGGATGTCTGCAAAGAGTAGTAGGTGATTGCATTCCTGTTGTGTGGGATGTCATGCTGTAGGACCATGCTGACCTGTGGGGTGCAAACACATATTCTATTTTATCCTATAATGGGTGATGGCCCAGTGGTCCCAGTGAACACTGGCAGTCACATTCTGAGGTGGGCCTGTGACACCTCTACATTCAGGGGATATACCAAGATGCATGTCGCAACTGTTGTAATCCTCCAATGTGTATCTGGAGGTAGTATGCCTTCCTCTGTGGCCTGTTTGCATGCAGATGACATGAGCTGCCCCACATACAGCCATGTGTGCACCTGGTTTCATGGTCAGGGTACTTTGACAACACTGCCCCTTGTCATTGCAACACCCAGAGAAATACCACACATAACACCCCCATACATATGGCAGATGTGCATGTTGCCATGGAACAGGCATCTTGTCATTATTAGCCAGTTGCAGGTGTAGCTGCATAGGGTTACATTGTGTGGGCCCTCCCAAGAACTTGCACACATATTTCTTTGCTGTTGAGAAGCACTTGTGAAAATAAATTCTTCCAGGCAACAAATGACATTCTACTACAGGCTGTCCATGAGCATGGCAAGTGGATGCTGTATCATGACAGATCTGACTGAGCCTTTCATGTACATGTTTTGTGGATCATTATAGACAACATTAATACTGACATGACCAAAACTGCTACTATGAGCATGTCCAAAGAAAGGTCACCAACATAGTCACCAAAGCATGCAGATTGCCTACCTGACACAGCAAAGAAGGGACACAGGAAGGGGTCCACCACCTTAATTTTTTACTTTTATTGATTTGCGTTTTTGTTAACCAGGGAGGTGGGATGCTCAGAAAGAGCCTTGTTAGTCATGATCCATAAAAAAATGGCATTACAAAAGAAAATCAATACAATTGTTAAAACAATACAGTTCATAAAACACTACAATCAATAAAAGCAATGCAACAATGTACATTGAGCACAAGCAACAGCAAAAGTGTACATTGAGCACAAGCAATAGCAACAGTGTAGATCTGAGCTGCATGCAGTTTAAAGATGTGTAAGGAAATACAGAATAGATTGTTTATATATATATATATATATATAGAGAGAGAGAGAGAGAGAGAGAGAGGACAAATAAAGTCTACCAAAGCTAAATCTGAGGTAACAGCTCACAATGTCACCAAAATCCAATGAAGAAATAAATCCAAAGGTTCTGAACGCAACTTTATTACCAAAAATAAAAGCGTTTTCGCTACTAAAACAGGAGCGTAGCTTCTTCAGAGACAAACAATGAAGCATGTAAAAGATTTTAGCGCCAAGCTATACATTTAAAATTAAAGGAGTGCCAAAAAACGTCATTTCCTCACTGGCGCTCCACTTCTCTCTACATGCTTCTGTTTAAAGATATATCCATCAAATAGTACAATAGTAAATAAAAATGAAAAATTGATGAATGAACTGACCCAGTAAAAAATCAAATATAAAATCAGTATAAAAAGTATCCAACAACAATCAATAATGCTTGAAATACATTATAATTCTGTCATAATATTAAAACATATACATAAGGTTACCTAACTGATTATTTAGTGTAACTTCTCATTTTTAACACGACTGAGATGTTACAATTGTCGTTTAACCCAGGGAAGAGATTGATTACTTAGATGTTCATTTGAGTAAAGATAATATCACCGGGACCTATTTGTCTAAAGTGTTCAGAAAAACCACCTACTGTAACTATATTTTGCACTTCACTAGCCAGCACCCTTTTAAACAGAAGAAAGCTATTATAAAGGGTCAATTGGTCAGAGCTGTGCGCATGTGTAACACATCTTCTTCCTTCGGCCAGGAATGTGTCTTTCTCAGAAATCAATTTTTGAATAGAGGTTATCCAGACACACTAATAGATGAGATCATTACAGAAATTGAAGTGAAGAGATCAGTCGGTTTTTATAAACCATTACTCAAAGTATTTGATAAAGAAATGATTGTGATTACTCAACCTGATGGGAACTCTGACCTTGTAGAAAGAGAGAGGAATCAACCCCTTGATTCTACTAACATCAGGAAGTTTCATCAAGTCAAAGTCAACCTCTCCACCAGCTTCATCACAACATTCAGTAATGACGCTGGAAGAATTTGTAACATCTTAACTAAAAATTGGCAACTCATTAGGAGCGACGCCCTTTTGTTTGAAAAGTTGGGACCTTTTCCTAGAGTAGTGTTCAAGAAGGGTAGGAACTTAAAAGAAATCTTACAATCTAAACAAAAGCCACAGTTTTTTAAATGTAAAGGGTCCACAATTTGTGGAACCTGTAATTGGTGTCATCTGGTTAGAATAGGCCTATCCTTTTATGTAAATGATATAAAATATGATATCAAGCATACAATTAATTGTAACACGAAATCAGTAATCTATGGAGCATTTTGTGATTCATGTCCCGCTTTTAATATTGGCAAGACAGACCGCAAACTACGTCAGCGTATTTACGAGCATGTCTACGCCATGAGGACCAACAAACAAGAGAACGCTTTAGCCAAACATGTGCTAAACTTTCCTGATCATAAGTTCTCTTTCATGGGAATAGATCATATTCCCATGAGCATCAGAGGAGGCCCCCTTTCTTTATTGTTAGAATTTCGTGAACTGGAATGGCAAATCAAACTCAATGCATTCCATAGCCCTGGGTTAAACGACAATTGTAACATCTCAGTCGTGTTAAAAATGAGAAGTTACACTAAATAATCAGTTAGGTAACCTTATGTATATGTTTTAATATTATGACAGAATTATAATGTATTTCAAGCATTATTGATTGTTGTTGGATACTTTTTATACTGATTTTATATTTGATTTTTTACTGGGTCAGTTCATTCATCAATTTTTCATTTTTATTTACTATTGTACTATTTGATGGATATATCTTTAAACAGAAGCATGTAGAGAGAAGTGGAGCGCCAGTGAGGAAATGACGTTTTTTGGCACTCCTCCTTTAATTTTAAATGTATAGCTTGGCGCTATAATCTTTTACATGCTTCATTGTTTGTCTCTGAAGAAGCTACGCTCCTGTTTTAGTAGCGAAAACGCTTTTATTTTTGGTAATAAAGTTGCGTTCAGAACCTTTGGATTTATTTCTTCATTGGATTTTGGTGACATTGTGAGCTGCTACCTCCCGGCTGTTGTGTTCTACAGTTTGTGGTGCCGTTGTTCATATAAATCTGAGGTAAGTTTGGTCTTCCTGGTCAAGGACAACCACAAAGCATTCTTTAGCTATGTCTGCAATCTCAAAGGCAATACACAATTGTGTGCAGAGCTCATTGTAAATGGAGCAACCTATACTGAGCTAGAAGATACAGCAAACCTTCTAGCTGATAAATTCAGCTCCAACTTTACTCCTCTATCTCCATCAACCTTCCCTCAGGAAATATTAAATATAACTCCCCTACTATCATTAGGGAACAGGTCCTTAATGCTATCTCTAAGACCAAGAACACTGCATCAATGGGCCCAGACAATATCCCGGGATGCCTTCTAAATAGCATGAAATATGGCCTATCAGGGCCTCTGGAATTACTATTTAACTGTAGCCTCCAAACAGGCTTTGTGCCTCATGAATGGAGAAAGGCAACAGTTATCCCTCTGTACAAAGGTGGGCCATCTACAGACCCTGGAAACTACAGACCCATAAGTCTCACTAGTCTTATATGTAAAGCTATGGAAAGAATTATCATGGAGATGATCAATAGAGATATAGTAAATTTCCAGACACTGGACCCAACGCAGTTTGGTTTCGTCAAGGGCAGATCATGCCTACTCAACTTGGTGGACTTCTTTGAGAAGGCCACCAAAGCAATGGATGAAGGCAAAATTATTCACACTGCCTACCTTGACCTGACCAAGGCATTTGACGCAATACTCCACTCAGGCATTTTTGACAAACTCAGGAGGTTAAGTAAAAATTATTTTCCTATCCTCTATACCTCACCCTACATCCTTTCTTTTCTTCCATTTACATATTCTTTAAAATACTATTATACAACATATATGTATCTTGCACCTGATCATGTAATCACTAAGTGTTTTGCAATTTGTATGTACCTGTGTGTGGGGGGAGGGGGGATAATAAAAAAAAATATATATATATATATATATATATATATATATATATATATATATATATATATTTTTTTTTATTATAATTAGCTTTTGTAATACTTGCTGTTTTATAATATCTGTAATAACTTCTGTTTTAACTATGTATGATTTCTTGGAGCTTTTCTCCCCGGGCATCTACTGAAAATGGACATGTATCCAGCTAGACTAGCCCGGTCAACAAATGTAAAATAAAAATAAAAATAAATAATAAAATAAATAAAAATAAATAAAAATGCATATGTCACCCAGTAGCTAGCCAGCTGGATCACAGACATGACCCAGGAAGTTAGAATTGGGGAGTTCACCTCTACAAAGAGGCCAGTCACAAGTGGAGTCCCTCAGAGATCAGTCCTTGGACAGCTCCTTTTTGGCATTTACTTCTAAGAAGTAAAAAGAAGTCAAGGCCAGTGTCACTGGTCTCTGGCTGACTACATTTGCAGATGATTGCAAGTTAGGAGCTGTCATTGAATCTCACACTGACACAAATGTTCTCCAGGAGGGGCTGACACAGAAAAACAACTGGTGTCAGAGCCATGGACTAAAACTAAATGCCAAAAAATGCATAATAGGATCCTTTGGGAAGTCATCCATCCCTGGTAAATATCATATTGACAACACACCCCTTAGAGTTGTCCCAGTAGTCAAGGTCTTAGGCATACACATAGATAGTAATCTAGCCTTTGATCATCACTTGTCTGCAGTGGTGAGGAAATCATTCTATGTTGCGCAACTTATAAACAAAGGTATGGCATCTAAGTCCAAGAAAGTCATTGTTCCACTATATTCGGCATTCATCAGACCTATCATTGAGTAGAGTGCCCCATTTGTTACGTACTAACCAGGCATATCCAACAATTGTAATGTCCACAAAAGTTCCTCACTAAAAGAATACAGGGAGTAAGTAATATGTCCTGTGCAGACCACCTCAAGGCCCTATCCCTGTATTCTGTCTTCTACAGGCTTTTGAGGGGAGAGCAGAGCTATGCCTGGCATACAGGGCATTGTCAGACCCCACTCTGATGGACCACCTGCATATCCACAAAACAAACAGCACCGGAATTACCTGTTCTAAAGACTTAAACCTTGCCTCTGATATAAGTAGGATCTGCTGGAGAGATAGGTATGTATCCCAGAGACTACACCATCTATGGAACATGCTCCCCATCCATGTGAAGCAGAGTTCCTCCGTAACCCAATTCAAGTGCAACTTGGACAACTGGATTGGAAACGGGAAATTCATCCTTGGTTTGGCACCTATGTCTCTAATGAACACAGGTAACCTGTAAACGGTTCATCACCTAGGCCCATGCTTAACACTTATCAAGGGTATCAGAACTTGTCAGAGATTTGGGATGCATGCCTAGGCCTAAAAGGCCCCTGTGGTCGTTAGCTTAGCAAACACCTATGAAACATATATATATTAGACCAATTATAGAATGCAACGCCCCTTTTGGTATGTACCTCACAAGACATCTACAACAACTGGAAAGGCCACAGAAATACCTCACAAAGAGGATTACCGGCTCAAACAGATGCCCTACGCAGACCGTCTCAAAAAACTCCAGCTTTACTCTGTCGCATATTGACTACTCAGAGGTGATCTCTGCCTAACATACAAAGCTATGTCAAACCCAGAGCTGTTGGACATGCTCCATGTAAAGAAATCCCGATCCCTCCGAGCTACACGCTCTAGGGACCTAAACCTTATCACCGCAATAAACAGAACATGCTGGAGGGATAGATTCCTGTCTCAGAGATTTCCCATACTCTGGAACAAACTACTTATCTATATCAAACAAAGCTCCTCATTAGCACTCTTCAAGAAAAATCTTGATGATTGGATGGGAGATAGGAAATTCACCCCGGGGATCACTTCTGTGGCTCTCTTTGACAGGGGCACAGGAAAATAATTTTCTTGGGTGGCAAAAGCCAGGGTACCGTTTGGCTAGGCTTATATAGGACCTAGGGCCAATAGCCTAGTACCTACCTATGAACCTAGGTATATATATATATATAAAACGTGTGTATATGTATGTATGTATGTATATGTGTATATATATATATATATATATATATATATATATATATATATATATACACACACACACACACACACACACACACACTATATACATCATTTGTAATAGAAACAGAAATTTGTATACTGTGTAGATGAACTGTTGAATTAAGGTCTAGAGGACAGTGACATTAATTAGGAGATTACTTTTATTAATTACTGTTAATTAAGCAGTTACATACAGTTTCTTTGTGTAGCTGCTCAGAGAGAGATTGTTTTCAATCCAGCTAGTGAATTCTGAAACCTAAGGTCAGAAGTTATGTTATTCCTGAGTGCAGAGCATAGTTTACAGAAGGCATACTCTCCTATAATAGTTCTCAAAGGTGGCCAGAATAATAATAAGCTGTTTTCTTGTGAGTTTCTTAAAGAATATTTGTGGTCTCTGATAAGAAGTTTTCTTTTAAGCAGAGGGTAGTGGTGGTCCTTTAAGATTTTATAAATGAGTATACCTAGTAGAAAGGTTGATCTTTTAGCTACAGGAAACCAGTTCAGAGTGTTAATGAGTCTACACAAGTGTGATTGAGTTACAGTGGCGGATCCAGGAATTTGCAAAAGGGGGGGGGCGCAGTATGGTTAGTTGACTACCGGGGTGTAAGCGGTCAAGTGGGACACTAGGTTTGCTGGTTGTGAAAAGACCATCAGAAGAAGCTCTGGCGTGTGGAAAGACATCAATGTACATTCAGTTGCATATGATTTTGCTGTGGATACGGCAGAAGAAACAGGTAATTCCTGTGCAGCACACAGCACTTGAACAGACTGGGTAATTTCTGGGATACATACCTGTCTCTCCAGCAGATCCAATTTATATCACAGGTAAGGTTTAAGTCTTTAGAACAGGTAATTCTGGTACAGTTTGTTTTGTGGATATGCAGGAGGTCCAGCACAGTGAGGTCTGACAATGCCCTGCATATCAGGAATAGCTTTCACCTCATAAGCATGTAAGAGACAGAATACAGGGATAGAACACTAAGGCAGTCTGCATAGGACATTTTACCTAAGCCCTGTATTCTTTTAGTGAGGAACCTCTGTGGACGTTCCAGTAGTTTGATATGTCTGGTATATCTCTCAACTGTACAATTTTTTCCAGAATGTCCAGATTTTTGCCTCATATTTTTTTTTCTGTTTTTCATAAAATTGTGGTTTTCTGGCAAATTAGTGGCAAATCACTAAAGACTGATGTTAGAAAATAATGACATTTGAGTTTCAGACTTCATACCCTTCAGAAAATTCATGCTAATACAAAACCTGTTCTACTAACTTTCTAAGTTTGTAAGAGCAATATTTAAAAATTGTCCCTACTTTTGGGCCTTTGTCCCACTTTTATAAATGCCTTTGTCCAGATTTCTTGCTCTAAGAGCTTGAGAGGTATGACCTAGTTAGGTACATACCAAAGGGGTATTCTAGTTGACAGGTCTTCTGAATGCCAAATACAGTGGAACAATGACTTATTTGGACTTAGATGCCATACCTTTGTTTATAAGTTGCTCAGCATAGGATTTCCTCACTACTGTAGACACATGATAGTCAAAGCCTAGATTACTATCCATGCATGTCCCCAAGTCCCTGACTACTGGGTCAAGTCTAAGGGGTATGTTGTCAATATGATAGTTACCAGGGCTGGATGACTTCCTGAAGGATACTATTATGCATTTCTTGGCATTTAGTTTTAGTCTGTGGCTCTGACACCAGTCTGTGTCAGCCCCTCCTGGAGATTCAGTGACAGCTCCTAATTTGCAATCATCTGCATATTTTATCAGCCAGAGACCACTGACATTGGCCTTGACTTCAGATAAGTAAATGCCAAAAAGGAGTGGTCCAAGGACTGATCCCTGAGGGACTCCACTTGTGACTGGCCTCTTTGTAGAGGTGGCTGCCCAATTCTAACTTCCTGGGTCCTGTCTGTGAGCCAGTTGGCTATCCACTGGGTGACATATGAGTTTGTACCCAACCTTTTGAGTTTGTCAGCAATGCCTGAGTGGGGTATTGTGTCAAATGTCCTAGCCAGGTCAAGGTAGGCAGTGTGAATCATTTTGCCCTCATCCACTGCTTTGGTGACCTTCTCAAAGAAGTCTACCAGGTTGAGTAGGCATAATCTGCCCTTGACGAAACCAAACTGGGTTGGATCCAGTGTTTGGAGGTTTACTATATCACTGTTGATCATTTCCATGATAATTCTTCTCATGGATTTACATACAAGACTAGTGAGACTTATGGGTCTGTAGTTGGCCTACCTTTGTGCAGAGGGATGAATTTTCTGTTCTCCATTCATGCGTCAAAAAGCCTGTTTGGAAGCTATAGTTAAATAGCAATTCCAGAGGCTCTGGCAGGTCAGTTTCATGCTATTTAGAAGGCATACTGAGATACTGTCTGGACCCTTTGATGCAGTGTTCTTGGCCTCAAGGACCTGTTCCCTAGTGATAGCGGGGGGGTTATATTAGATGGTATTTCTGAGGGAAGGTTAAGGGGGAGAGAGGGGTGAAGTTGGAGATGAATTTAATCAGCCCGTAGGTTTGCTATATCTTCTGGTTTAGTAACCTAATGAAACAGTTTACACCGTTAGCAACAACAGTTCAGCCTCTGGACAGATGCATAATTAATATTTACCACCCACATAAATCAACAGATGAAAGCAGGTTATGCCATAAAACACATTTTTAGCCAAGAAAGCAAAATAAAATTATTGCCCAATGTGTCAAACCTTTCCCTGGCTCATTCTCTCTGCTACACATTCCAGTAGGTGCCCTCAAACAATTCAAAACCAAATCTCTTACTCTGTATGCTAAATGTACTCACTAATGCCTAACAACCATAAAATGAATACCAACCACTGATTAAGCTCCTATCAGTCCTGATATGCAAACCTCCTGTTTCATGACTATTGCTCAGCTAGCTCCTATGCACTATTAAAAAGGTCAGAATCTCACCCAAAGCCACAGCATGTTCACCTCAGACATACCATTCATCACATGAACTCTATACTACCATCGAAGCATTCTACATTTCTTACTTAGAATGGTAAATGTACTCCCAAATGCTTAAGTACCATGAATGATTAGCAGTCACTGATTAAGCTCCTATCAACTCACATATACAACCACCTTTTCCATAACTCACCTCTGCATTATCAAAAAACACATTCAAGCACTCAGAGGCACAAAACATTCACCTCATATGTGGCATCCATCACAGATGCTCCTTACCAATACAGAAGCATTCTGTATAACTGGAGCTACTACACAGGATAAAATCCATGCCAGTGAGGATATCAACCACCTCATTTTCCAAAGTAATAAAACATTTACCTTATTTCCCCATCCTCCATCTATTCTTGCAACTTTGCCTTTGTTACCATCCCCAAGACATCTACAAATCTCAATCAGCTACTCAGCTTCAATTTTCTCCTTTTGTGTAATGAAAGCGTCAATTTCTTTCCAGTTCCAACCCAATATAAACCTCTCAAATGTACTTCATTTAAACTGCATGTTCCACATTAAAAGGGTCTGTCACACATTTAATAATGACATTTTTAACAAATATCTGTTGTAAATACAGAATCATGTCAATTTGCCAATATACTCTTAATTACAGCATTATTAACCATGACATGAGCTTTCTAGATGCAGCTGTTAGTAAAACTTTCACATTAAGGAGAGCTACATGTATGTACACAAACAACATTCTTGAGTTACCTAGAAACTTTAAACCAAACACGACCGATTAAAAAAACATGTTCAGTCACTTGTTACTGGCTGCTGTGCATACATCTCTTAAAATGTAAATAAGTTATTTTTTTATTATTTTTCACGTGTTCTCTTTTCCTTGCATCTATTTCAATTATATATATATATATATATATATATATATATATATATATATATATATTTTTTATATTTCAATTATATTTTTAATCATCATTTCAGTTTGTTAAGGACACCAGGGTTGTTGCTGAAGTGACAACCCGAAGCCTTGTGCACAAGTGGGGGAAAAAAAAGAGGGCTGTGAATGGATGGATCAGGGCTGTTGGTTGAAAAGTCGGCCAGTATGAGTGTCTCATAACCTATTTAGGATCAAATAAAACTGAATTTAATTGACATTGTGGCCAGTTTTTGACTGCAGTTACAAAGTCTATCAATAGGCAGTTCAGCCCAAACAAAACCGTCAAACTATGTATTTTCTTATTCAGTTACAAATTTAAAATTCTCAGTTCAGAAGACAAGAACCATTAGGTCTGCAAATCCCCCACTGAGAGAAACATAGGGAGACACATTTACATTCATAAACATATAAAGTGCTGTAATTTTTGGCCTTCAGTTCAAATATCTGACACAATATTCTACAATAGCTCCTTAATAACTTAACCAAAAGCAGTGGCATAGCTAAAGTTTGTACTGCCCAGGACTATCTTTGAGTTTGCAGCCCCCCTCACAAAAATCATGGTCAGATGGGCCCCCCGATACACAGACCCCCCCCCCCACAGTCATTCCAGTGTCCCATTACTTGGCTATTTCTCCCCACTTACCATAAACACTGTAATGTGCATACTGCTCTATGCTTTACTTCTACATTTACTATTATGGATTTCATTTAAAAAATTATTTTAAAATTTTATAGCACAAACACTGATAATATAAATCTGCTAAACAAAGGAAAACAGTCTCACAATGAAAATAGACTTAGCATTAAAACTTCTGCCCTTTAAACTCACAGTCATTGAAACAGCATTGAAACCCACATTCAAAGAAAATGGATCTGGCCAGTGACGGATAAAAAGTTTAACTTTGGGCTGTTTTCAAATCATAGGCCCCTTGCACACATATTTAGGAGCATGCAAATATGCATGTGTTCTTTGATTCACCTTCTTGATTGTATTAAATTATATTCCTTATATAATACAGCACATTTGTTAGAGCGTGTTTTAAATTTGTTTTGAACATTTAATACATAAAGCAACAATGACAAAACTGCCCAATTCAGAACATTTCCATCAAAGTCTACTGAAACTTCTGTCATTACAACCCACCAATATCAGTAAATATGCACAATCTCTGCAAAAGTAAAAGTCATCTAACTCCATATTAAAGAGATCTGTAACTAATGAAGTTGCTGCTAGCAAACAACTTTATATTTCATTGTTTCATCTACAAATAAAGTGCCTGTTGCCCTTGAAGAATAAATTGCCTGTGTTACATTAAAAAAATGATAAGCTAGTAATATTGCAATAGGGAATGGATGGCAAACTGATTACTTAGTAATGATGAAACTTATCTCCTCCAAAGGAGGATCTAGACAGGATTGTAGCATCCACTCCCTTTAAAGTACAACATAGTACCATATCAGCAATCCATCTGCATACTGTGGGATTAGAACCCACAGCCTTTTGCATCAAAAGCAAGTATACTATCTGCTGTGTTACTAGCAATACAAACTGGGCATAAGCAGAACTTCTCTTTCCCAAAAGCTCTCAGCTCCTTGTAAAATTCACTTGACACTCAACTAAATCTCTCAGCTTTGCAGCACAAGAAGTCTGGTAAAAGCCAAAATTTATTAGGGGGGGTCAAAAGCCCAAACCAGGGACAAATTTTAAATATTGCTTGCATAATCTTAGAAAGTTACTAGAATAAAACATGTTTTGTGTTTCCATGTGTTTTCTGAAGGTAAGAAGATTGAAATTTAAATCGCTATCATTATTTAGTGAATTCAATTCTCACTGATTTGCCAGAAAACCACAAATGTTAAGAGGAACAGACCAAATGTATGACCCAGACATTCCAGACATTCAACCCGGCAACACACAGAGCAGCCCAGCAACACACAGAGCAACCCAGCAACACACAGAGCAATAAGAACCAGCAACACACAGAGCAATAAGAACCAGCAGCAAAACAAATTAAACACTCTGGCAGCAATAAGAATCAGCAATACATTCACTAGTGCACTCACAGGCAGCAATAAGAACCAGCAAAAAATGTGAGCAGCAATAAGAAAATGAAAACTCTCCTTACTTAGGACAGGCAGCAAAATGATCAAAACAAATGCTGTACTGTATTTCAAATTGTGCGGCATGCACAGACGTGACAGGAAAAACAGATGCTATAGGCCGAAGATGAAGAACACCATTAAAAATCACTTTTTTTTTTCAATTAAAACTCTTAATGTAAATGTGTGCCTGGGCAGACCACCCCTCTCGCACCCCCCCCCCTTCAGCTACACCATTGACTAAAAGCGTTTTAAGTTATCTGACCATCGTGACATTTGTTTTTAACTTACCTCTTATATACCGAACTTTGTTTAAAAAAGCAATAAAGATCAGCTATTCATTTAAACATTATTTGTTTGCATTATCATTTCTTCACAGCATCACACCCTGTCACCCTCGCTGGTACCAATGAACTGTCAGACCAAACTGTTACAGAGACCATGGGGTAAAAAGTAACATGCTCAAGACATGACACATCATTAAGTTTGCTACTTCTTAGCCTCAGCATTCACCCTGCCTCACAACAAGCATGTTAGTTAACTTTACTGGCTTAAGCAATACCTAGGAGTGCACAGTAGGCCACTCTCAACACTAGAATATTTTAATATATTTCGTGATTTGTGCCTCAGTGCTTGGATAGCCAAGTACCTGATTGAATTCAAAATGTATATAACAATGTTTAAGGGGAGAACTAAGAAAATTACTACGCGGTCACTTAAACAAACTACAAAGAAATCTTTAACGCACATAATACTCTTCTGGAGAAAACTGTACCTTGAAAATTGGTAAGTCAATAAAATAAAAATTAGCATTACCTCAGCGCAGATCACTTTGTCACTGTAGAAGAGTAATTTGAAAGTCATTTGTCCAACTGTATTTTTATTTTACAATTAAACTAAATTATTTTCTGACAAAAGATTAACTTACTCAGCCATATGACAGCTCCCATCAACACGCCTAAATTACAATGGAGATGCAGTTGGAGGAGGATCGTTATAAAAAAAAATCATCTGACTACAACCTCCAATCGCATCTCCGATGTATTAGACGTGTTTGGAGACAGGATTCTTTGGGAAGATGCACCTGATTTAAAAAAAAAGTGTAAAAGGGGGCTGGCACGCGCCCCTGCTCCCATACTTAAATCCACCAATGGAGTATCTGCCAGAAGAGCAGATCTACAGATTTTGTTTTCTGTGTTCTGAAGTCTCTTAGTATCATAGGATATGTGAAAGGTCACTAGTGGTAGCCGATATTCTAACTTGGTGAGTAGAACATTTTTGACTAGGGCCATGTGTGCTACAAAAGAGAAGAGATGTGAAATGCAGTAGCAGTGTTTTAGTTGGGGTAAGACTTTGTTGATTAAATTGACTGTATGATAGACTGATCAAGTGTTAGGCCAGCATATTTGTATTCATTAACTTGGGGGATGACATTATTGTGTGGAAATACCATAAATGGGAGGTATTTTTCAGGGGGAACAAAAATCATAACATAGATTTTTTTTATGCTTGATTTAAAGGTGATTGTTATAGATCCAACAACAAAGGCAAACATTGGGAAATAAATCTTTTAGCAACCTTTGGAGGTTAATTGGATATTTATTAACTTGAAGTAGAAGAATGTCATCTAGATGAAGAATGAAATTTAATGAAGGGAGGTCTTCAAAGGTATAATTTATAAGTAAAGGGAATGGACCCAAGAATGAACATTGAGGGATTCCTGTGTCAGAAGTACCATTAGACAAAAGTTGGGTTTTGGCATACAGTTGAAATGATTTGTTTTGTTTTGTTTTTTCCCTTGGTAGCTTTGGAACCACTTGATAGTGTCTGCAAAACTTGAATTTTCTTAGTTTGTTTAAAAGTAGCATGTGGTTAACAGTTTCAGATGCCCTGGACATATCTACAAATAATCCAACAGTAATGAGACCAACATTATTATTATTGTAGATGGTGTCAGTGGCTAAGAGAGGGGGGTTGTACTGAAAACATTTCTGAAACTAATCTTTATTGAATTCATATGTTTGTATAAATAAAAGCAAACTATATTGACATATTCTCAGTTATAAGCATGATACATCACATATAATTTTCTGTACAGTCACTGTCAATCCAGCATTTCATAGCTCACTCAGTAATCCAGCATTTCATAGTTTACTCAATTCCTGCCTTCCTTAAAACTCATTCCTCCTCCAAAAGATTATTCTGCATGCACTGTTCCCACAGTTCCCATTTTCTCTATGTAATTTGCTCCTACCCTTTTCTAAAGATCCTACTTCCAGTTCTTTTATCTCTGTTAACTATATTCACTACTTATAATTTCCATTTTCTAGTAATTGCTTTTTTTTGTCAGTCACCAGAATTAAACTTAGCAAAGCCTTACTATGTCTAAGCAAGCCAGATCCTGAATCCCAGCTTAAAACATCATTTCCTTAATTACACCAGTTTGTTCATCAAGTACTTCTGACAGAGTAGTTTTGAAATATTTTTTTTTAAAGCCTGCCAACTCATTTCACTCCCAAAATGTATATTCCCAGATGTTCTTCATTCCACATTGCTGCAGTCCTAACTATTGGGTAGTCCGCTGTCCAGTCGGCCCGAATACCAAAGTATATGGCTGACGTCGGTCACGGCGCATTAGACTGACGTCAGTACGTCAGGGTACTAATGCGCATGACCGACGTCATATCCTCAGTCTTTTTTGCCGCATGGTCCGATGCAGAAGCAGTTTTTGCGAGTGCAGGTTGGCGTTCTGAAAGTTTCTGAAGTCAGAGTTTCAGACCGAATCAAAGTTGGCTAAGTACCCGTTGGGAATATTTTGGTTTTTCTTGCCTCAGTATTTAACCGGATGTCAGAAAAAGTGAATAACTGTATTTCTTGTGGGAAACAGATACCTCATAGGGATTACCATACTTTGTGTATACCTTGTTTAGGGCCTGAGCACGGCGTTGTTGGATGCCGCTCTTGTGCTAGATTTAACAAACGCACTATTAAGAGAAGGTTAGACTGTGCCAGGTTAGTGTTTGGGAAGCGTTGTAATTATAAAATGCCGTGGGATGCTCCGACGCCCGCTTGCCAAAAGCGCAAGGACAAAGCAGGAAGCCTAGAGTGGAAGAACCGACAGTCCCGGACGTCGGTTCTTTAGAAAACTCAGTGGAGCCGGAGGTTCTGCCAGGAGTTTCTTTGGAGTCTCAGGGAGAAACTTTACTGTTACAGGATGTATCTCAGGAAGTAGGCCAGCCTGAAGGGGCTTCTCAGGTGGCTGTTCTTCCTCTCTTCCTAAGGTGGTTAGGGCCTCGCCTTCTGTTTCTAAGGCTTCTTTAGAGGCAGGCCTGCTTTAGCTTCAGTGGGGGTTTCTCCGAGTGTTTCAGGGTCTTTGCCTAAGAAGCATATGCTAAAAATGGCAGAGGATTTGATTACAATGATTAGAGGTTCTATGCCCCCTCCTGATAAGAGGCCTAGGGTGGAACATGAGTTTGAGAGTTTTGAGCAATGTTCGGAGGCTTCTGAGTCTTCGGGTGCAGACTTGCAGGAGTATCCTCCTTATTCTGATTCTGATGTGGATGATTCTACTCCTTCAGCTTCGCCTCCTGAGGATTTTTCATTTTCAGAGACTCTGCATTCCATGAGGGAGCATTTTAAATGGGAAGGTCAAGATTTCTCTGATTCCAGGAAGAGGCTTAGAGAATTCTTGTTTTTACCCCAGCATAGGCCTTTAGCTATACCTCCTGTTCTGAATGTGGTAGAAGATGTTTTTGCAGAGGCTTCCCTGAATCCTGACTCTTTGCCTCCTGCCCCAGTTAAACCGGATAGGTACTATAGGGTGCCTGAAGCCCATAAGTAGAGTCCTAGGGCAGACCCAGAAACTCTCTCTCAGGGGCCTAAAGGTGTGAAGGCTTCTGTGGTTAAAAATCCTGTTCCTCCTGATAAAGAGGCAAGGGCTTTGGATAGATGGGGAAAGAAAGTGTATACTTCTTCCACTTTAGCCATGAGGACGTTGAATTGTCAGTTTCATATGTTAAAATATCAGAATTATCTCCTTTCACAATTGAAGTCTAAGGTGGATGCTCTGGCTGAAGGTATTGAGTGTAAAGAATTGCAGGATTTAGTTCATGTTTCTGAACAGGTGGGTAAGCATTCCTTGCAGTGTGGTTTTGATGCTGTGCAGGCCTCCTCGAGGGTGGCTGCTACTGGTTCTGTTCTTCGTAGGCATGCCTGGTTGAGGGATCAGAACTTAGCTGAGCATGTTAAGACAAGGATTTTGGATGCTCCTTTACAGTCTGATGTGTTGTTTGGTTCGCCTGTGGAAGCAGTTTTAAAGAAAATGGAGGACAAGGCTAAGTCTATGCAAACTGTTAAGGATTTTTGCAGGTGCAGCCTCCCCAAGTTTAGTAGAAATTGGCCTGCTAAGGGGTGGACTTATCCTGCTTATGATTCCCAGTCTAGGGGTAGGTCTAGACGTGGTAGAGGCAGAGCTCAAGGTTCTTTTAGGCCTAGGACAGGAGTTCACCTGCTCAGACTTCTGGTGAGGGCAGGGGTCAGTCCTTTCGTAAGCAGACCCAATGACCTGCCTTTTCAGCTGCCAGTACATTCTCGCCTGGCAGCACCTTTGGGAGGAAGGCTGTCTCTTTTCAAAGAAAATTGGGATTTAATTACCCAAGACAGATGGGTTCTGGATATCATTCACCACGGTTACAGGTTTTATTTCCATACCTTGCCTCCTTTCAAAGGCATGCCAGACATTCCTCCTCTACAAAGAACAGAGGCTCACAAGCAAATTTCTCTATTGCTCCAAATAGGGGCTATTCAGTCAGTTCCTGTGCCAGAAAGGGGCCTAGGATTTTATTCTCGCCTGTTCCTAGTACCAAAAAAGGGGAACACGTGGAGACCAATTTTGGATTTATCTATCCTCAACACTTATCTGGACATTCCCATGTTCAAAATGTTGACGTTACAACAACTTTTACCTCTGCTGGGCAAAGATCACTGGATGGTAACTTTAGATCTAAAGGAAGCTTACCTTCATGTGCCAATAAGACTAAGTTGCAGGAAGTATCTGCATTTTCGAGCTGGAAATTCTCATTATCAGTTCTCTGCATTGCCCTTTGGCTTATCTACTGCGCCCAGAGTATTCACAAAGGTTCTGGCTCCAGTGATAGCTTACTTCAGGCTAAAAGGAATTCAAATCTATCCTTACTTGGACGACTGCCTGATTCTGGCTCAAGAAAAGGAAGACCTTCTACAGCATTTGGAATATGTCATAGCAGTGCTAAGATGCCTAGGGTATTCTGTGAACGAAATAAAGTCCAGTCTAGTACCCTCTCAAGACATGTGCTTTCTGGGTGTGAGACTGAATACAGCAGCCCAGATGGCCTTTTTAACCCCGGACAAACAAAAGAATCTTTCCAGTTACTTCCATCACCTATCTCTTCAGTCCGGGCTGACTGCAAGGACAGTCCTTCAAGCCTTAGGGTTCATGGCATCTTGTATTCTGGTGCTTCCCAATGCCAAACTGCATATGAGGAAGCTACAATGGTATCTCAAAATCTGTGGACACAGCACTGCCAGGATTTGGACACTGTCATTCAAATAATACCTTGCATTCAAAAGGAATTTTTGTGGTGGGCTCAGGAATGTCACCTAAACAAGGGACTCTCTGTGACCCGGCCAGAGGCAAGTCAGATTCTAACGACAGATGCCTCAGATATTGCTTGGGGAGCTCATCTAAATGGAAAGTGGATACAAGACAAGTGGCCTGCCAGACTACAGCATCTACATATCAACATGAAAGAGATGTTAGCAGTCCAGTTTGCATTAATGGCTTTCAAGGAGTTACTTCTTCCAGGGCAGGTGTTGATTCTAACAGACAACACAACTGTCATGTGGTACATCAACAAACAAGGGGAACACATTCTTACCCATTGTGCAGACAAGCAATGATTTTATGGGAGACTGCGCTCAGTTTGCAACTAACTCTTCAGGCAAGGTTTCTGCCGGAGCACAGAACTCCTTAGCAGATGTGTTAAGCAGACAAATCATGGATCCCCACGAGTGGAAACTGGATCTTCATGTATTTCAAACATTGACAGTGTCATGGGGAACTCCAGACATAGATCTGTTCGCTTCTCCACTAAACCACCAGCTGCCAAAGTTTTGCACGAAGGGATTTCATCACACAGCTTGGAAAGTGGATGCTCTTTCTTTCAGTTGGAAAAATCTTCATGTGTATGCTTTTCCACCTCTGCCTCTTCTCCCAAAGGTGCTTCTAAAGGTCAGACAAGACAAGCCAAGGATGATTTTAATAGCTCCAGATTGGCCTCGGCAGCACTGGTACCCATTACTGAGGAGTCTGGTAAGGAAGCCTCCATGGCCTTTACCCTTGATTCCACACCTGTTGTCTCAGAGGGACGGTCGTCTGCTCAATGTCAAGCTTCACTCTCTTCATCTAACAGCCTGGCATATTCTGTTTTGAAGGACAGCAGGTCTCAGCTTCCTCAACAAGTTTTAAATGTGATTATGGAAGCCAGAAGACCTAGTACAAGGAAAGTGTACGCAGAAAAATGGAAGAGATTTTTGTTTTGGACTGCAGCAAAAATTTGGAGATTTCTGAGCCTAATTTGAGTGTGGCTCTTCAATATCTTACTGAGTTATTGGACAAAGGTTTGTCTTTCTCTTCTATTAAGATTCATGCTGCAGCAATTTCAGCTCACTATGATTGTGATCCACCATTGTTTTCCACATCCTTTGTTCAAGCAATTTCTTAGAGGGGCAAAGAATATAAGACCCCATTAGAGCTCCTACTCCTGCTTGGGACCTCAATTTTGTGTTGGAGAAACTTACTCTACAACCTTTTGAGCCTCTGACTACTGCTGAACTGAAATACTTGTCATGGAAGACTGCTTTTGTTGGCCATTACTTCTGCTAGAAGGGTTTCTGAGTTGCATTATCATTTCTTCACAGCATCACACCCTGTCACCCTCGCTGGTACCAATGAACTGTCAGACCAAACTGTTACAGAGACCATGGGGTAAAAGTAACATGCTCAAGACATGACACATCATTAAGTTTGCTACTTCTTAGCCTCAGCATTCACCCTGCCTCACAACAAGCATGTTAGTTAACTTTACTGGCTTAAGCAATACCTAGGAGTGCACAGTAGGCCACTCTCAACACTAGAATATTTTAATATATTTCGTGATTTGTGCCTCAGTGCTTGGATAGCCAAGTACCTGATTGAATTCAAAATGTATATAACAATGTTTAAGGGGAGAACTAAGAAAATTACTACGCTGTCACTTAAACAAACTACAAAAGAAATCTTTGCACATAATACTCTTCTGGAGAAAACTGTACCTTGAAAATTGGTAAGTCAATAAAATAAAATTAGCATTACCTCAGCAGATCACTTTGTCACTGTAGAAGAGTAATTTGAAAGCCATTTGTCCAACTGTATTTTTATTTTACAATTAAACTAAATTATTTTCTGACAAAAGATTAACTTACTCAGCCATATGACAGCTCCCATCAACACGCCTAAATTACAATGGAGATGCAGTTGGAGGAGGATCGTTATAAAAAAAAATCATCTGACTACAACCTCCAATCGCATCTCCGATGTATTAGACGTGTTTGGAGACAGGATTCTTTGGGAAGATGCACCTGATTTAAAAAAAAAGTGTAAAAGGGGGCTGGCACTTCCTGCTCCCATACTTAAATCCACCAATGGAGTATCTGCCAGAAGAGCAGATCTACAGATTTTGTTTTCTGTGTTCTGAAGTCTCTTAGTATCATAGGATATGTGAAAGGTCACTAGTGGTAGCCGATATTCTAACTTGGTGAGTAGAACATTTTTGACTAGGGCCATGTGTGCTACAAAAGAGAAGAGATGTGAAATGCAGTAGCAGTGTTTTAGTTGGGGTAAGACTTTGTTGATTAAATTGACTGTATGATAGACTGATCAAGTGTTAGGCCAGCATATTTGTATTCATTAACTTGGGGGATGACATTATTGTGTGGAAATACCATAAATGGGAGGTATTTTTCAGGGGGAACAAAAATCATAACATAGATTTTTTTTATGCTTGATTTAAAGGTGATTATTATAGATCCAACAACAAAGGCAAACATTGGGAAATAAATCTTTTAGCAACCTTTGGAGGTTAATTGGATATTTATTAACTTGAAGTAGAAGAATGTCATCTAGATGAAGAATGAAATTTAATGAAGGGAGGTCTTCAAAGGTATAATTTATAAGTAAAGGGAATGGACCCAAGAATGAACATTGAGGGATTCTGTGTCAGAAGTACCATTAGACAAAAGTTGGGTTTTGGCATACAGTTGAAATGATTTGTTTTGTTTTGTTTTTTCCCTTGGTAGCTTTGGAACCACTTGATAGTGTCTGCAAAACTTGAATTTTCTTAGTTTGTTTAAAAGTAGCATGTGGTTAACAGTTTCAGATGCCCTGGACATATCTACAAATAATCCAACAGTAATGAGACCAACATTATTATTATTGTAGATGGTGTCAGTGGCTAAGAGAGGGGGGTTGTACTGAAAACATTTCTGAAACTAATCTTTATTGAATTCATATGTTTGTATAAATAAAAGCAAACTATATTGACATATTCTCAGTTATAAGCGTGATACATCACATATAATTTTCTGTACAGTCACTGTCAATCCAGCATTTCATAGCTCACTCAGTAATCCAGCATTTCATAGTTTACTCAATTCCTGCCTTCCTTAAAACTCATTCCTCCTCCAAAAGATTATTCTGCATGCACTGTTCCCACAGTTCCCATTTTCTCTATGTAATTTGCTCCTACCCTTTTCTAAAGATCCTACTTCCAGTTCTTTTATCTCTGTTAACTATGTTCACTACTTATAATTTCCATTTTCTAGTAATTGCTTTTTTTTGTCAGTCACCAGAATTAAACTTAGCAAAGCCTTACTATGTCTAGGCAAGCCAGATCCTGAATCCCAGCTTAAAACATCATTTCCTTAATTACACCAGTTTGTTCATCAAGTACATCTGACAGAGTAGTTTTGAAATATTTTTTTTTAAAGCCTGCCAACTCATTTCACTCCCAAAATGTATATTCCCAGTTACCTGTTTCATCTCCATCATACCTCCAACATTCACAATCTACCTGAGGAAAAATTATTTGGAGTCTGCTTGGGATATAAAAATACCTGTGCAAACACTTCCAAGTAAAAATTTTAAATCTTCTAGACTTTGTTAAATATTTAGGAGCCATATATATATCCTCTAATTGTTTCTTTGTGAATTGCTTATCCAGTCTTTCTTCCCAGTCTTTCATACCTTCTCTGATTGAATCTTGTAGTTAACATGCAGTATTCATATGCCCTACTAATTATCCCTTTTTAACAGCAGCTTCTGCTCTAGATTCAACTAAAAACTGTACTAGTGCTAGTCTTTCACTTAGGATTCCCCTATCCCTTTTCTTTGCCTATATTCTGATTGTAATCCTTGATAGGGAAGGCAGTCTCTAGTCTGCAGTCCAAATGTATTCGAGGCCTCTTCCCATTCTGTTACCTTTCCCTGTGTAATTATTTTCTCTGAATACCTTGGTTCTTTTACCAGTTTTCACCAGTAAATTCCTAGCCCCCCTTGCCTGTTCTCTGCATCCCCCCAATTGCAATCATCCTTATCGACAGAATCTGTTTGCTTTGTTCTTAAAATATTTTCTGATACTTTATGACTATAATATTCTGTATGGCTACTGTTATTCTCCTTGAAGATCTGCATTGAAAATCTCACTCTCTCCTTATTTCTTGGGCTTCACCCCTTTTTCATAATCATCGCTCTCCACTTTAAATTATAGCTTTCTGCTTGTGCTATGTATAGAGACCTTAACTGTGTACTCTAAAATATCCCTGCAAATCTATTGGAAGGATCAACTTGTGTCACTTGACTCTTGCTTTCTTCCCCTTCTAGATAAGACCCTTCAACTCTTTATTAATTACTATCCACAGTTTCTCCTCTGGTTGATAAAATATGCCTGACCTGTGTATAAAAGTAAAAGGACTAAAAACATTTTCACTGCTTACATCATGCTATTCATATCTATAAATAAGAGCTTTCAGTCCTTCAGTTTTTGTGTTATCTTCTGTTTAGTCTCTTCCCACATATCCTCAGTTGCCATAACATAATCCTTTTTAACCCATACTCCTAAGTACTTTATTTTATCATGTCCCCATGAATATTGGTATTGTTGAATGAATTTCTATGTGGGTACATAGTATACAGCTATAGCCTTTCTTTTATCTTCATTAATTTTATATCATGAAAAGACTTGAAACTCTCAGAATGTTCCACAACGAGATGTCCTTTTCTGGTTTTATTGGGTACAAAATCATATAATCTGCAAATAAAGGCAACTTTTTGATTACCATGCCAATTATATCCTTGAATTTCTGAGTTCTTCATTTTCTTTGCCAATGGTTCCAAATATAGTGTGTATAAAGGGGAATGAGGACACCCCTGCCTGGTTTCTATGTTCAGACAGAACTCATCAGATAGGATCCCCACACTTTAATTTTTGCCTCCAATCCATCATATAACCTCCTAATTAACCTTATTATTGTGTCAGGGAATGTAAATACTTCCATTATCCTACCTCATAAAATCCCAGCTTACTCTGATGAATGCTTTCTCTGCATCAAGACCTAACAGCAATAGTGGTATTTTCTTACATCCTGCTTCCCTCTTGACCATCATTGTTCTATTAGTGTTATCATCTGTTTGCCACCCCTCCACAAAACCACATTGTTTTATATCTGACAATTGTGCCAACACTTTTGCCATTCTTTTAGCCATTACAGACATAAGCACTTTATAATCATGGTTTAGAATCAAAATGGGCCTATATGAAGCTGGATCTGATGGGTCTTTACAATCTTTAGGTATTACAGACACCATAACATTCCAGGATGTTAGTTCTTCCCCTTCTTTTAAAATACTGTTATACAAAACTTTCCAGATCTTTATGAATTTCTTCTCTCCTAGCTTCCAAACTTCCACAAGAATACCATCTATTCCTTGAGACTTTCTTGTAAATTGGTTATACATCACTATTTTTATCTCTTCTCTTCATATCCTGACTGATAATAACTGCACCTCATCTACCTCTACCCTTGGTATATTTAATTCTTCCATACATATTTCCATTTGTGTTTTTTCTTGATTTCCACATTTTTCTGCTTTACACAAATTTTCTTAAAATTTCCAAAATATTGTTCATACTTCTACAGGATCTCTGGTTATTTTCCTTGTTATAGGCTCCCTAATCTTGGCAACAACCTTTTCAATTTTCTGTTGTCTGAGTCGTTTTGCTTAAAATTTTTATATTCTGGAGTTATCAAAAACAGTTGTTTAAAAACAATCTTTTTAAATTCATGCACATTATCTGGGTAGTCCCTTATTTTCTCTTTAGCACTCTGCAGTTCCACCTCTTCTTATTCTGCGAGATTCACTTTTTCTGCAATATTTTAAACTTTGTCAGTCCCTCTAAATAATTCTGTTTCTTCTTAACCATATCTTTTATTTCTACTCTATTTTTAAACTCCATTTTTCATTTTATCCCACTGCCTAGCTATATCTTCTGAAGAAATTTCTAACTTTCCTAATAACACCTGAGTAACTTCCACTACCCATTTTTTAAATTCCTCTCTTTTTAACAGATAGGTGGGGAAGTACCAGTGTCTCATTTTTACTTCATTACCCTGCATTTTTATCTTAATTATTATTGGGGCATGATCTGAAATAGTTATTGCATGTGTATCAAGATTTTCAATTACATGCACATTTTCCTGTGAAATAAAATTTCTTTGTAGCCTAGCCCAGTTTATGTACCTTGGGGAATAATACATTAATTCTCTCTGAGTCCCTACTACTGAATTCACATCTTCCATACCAAATATTTTCATAAATTTCTTCAAAAATCTACCCTCTTAGTTCTACTTTCCATTGTGCCCCGATACATCTTCACTGTTGCAAATCAAATTCCAATCCCACCTTTAAGTAATATTCCCTACTGAAAATGAATTATTTTTCCCAGAATTTTCTTAAGCATCATTGTAGCAGTTTTAGGTGGAATATAAATACATGCCTGTATTCCTCCTTTTGGCCAGTAGCCCCTTACTGCCACAAATCTACCATTATTATCTTTCTTCCCTCTTCTGACACTATTGAAGTTCCTCTAACAATTAATATAAGTGCTTCCATTTTCTCTTGATCCAGATAATAACCATCCTGAAATAATTTCTTAATCAAATTCACATGCTCAGTTCTTTCCAAATCTCTCTCCTGTAGCATAGCTATTTGTGCTGTGTATTTCTTAATATAGTTCGCTTTTCATTCTTTTTTGTACATACATGTTAGACTATTCATATTCCAGGATAATATAAAAAGTGATGCCATTATGGTAAGAAGTTATTGTTTCCACCGGTTTAACAGCTTTTTAAAAAAATGTTTATTTTCAGGTTTTGTGTTACATGCATGCACTAATTTTTGCCAGGTTGATCTTTTATACAATTGATGTTATGTTATCCTATCTTGCCTTCATTCTTACTGGTTGCTCCGACTCGGCCGAATACTAAAGCTCAAAGTCTTTCACTTGGCTTATGGCTGAATACCTCTCCCATCATGCAGTGGTGTAATTCCCCAGATCTCGTTTGCTGCATAAACAGATCGCAGGTTCTTCATCTTGGCCATGGCTAAGTGTTGGATTTTTTTCTTAAAAACTTATATTTACTTGTAATGTGTATCAATATTAGTTATTACATATATTATCCTTACAGTGTGTTTTTTCACATTTGCTGTTCATGTTTATGGGTCTATATTATAACATCGAAGTTTCAGAACTTCGAATGTTCTAATATCGACACCTAGTAACCAAAAACCGATAAGATCGAAAATTTAGAACAGCGAATTTTTTCCTAGGGAAAAAATTTGCTGTTCCAAAACAGATGCACACAACACAAACACACCAAACAAACAGCAATCCACACACTTACACCTAAAATCTTACATCTAAACCTACACTAAACTGTACATACACCACTATATACCCACTTACCTTAACCCAAACCCTAACCCTACGGTCCGTCACTATCGCACACACACCTCACCCGCGCCCTAACCCTAACTCACCTATCCCACCCTAACCCTCACATCCACACATTCGCACACTTACCTGACCCGCGCCCTAACCCTAACTCACCTATCCCACCCTAACCCTCACGTCCATACAATCGCACACTTACCTGAACCCGACCGTAACTTTCCACCCCAAAGCTGAAAATAGCAAAGCAACAGGAACGGACAACCAAATTCTTTCCCTAGGAAAGAATTTGGTTATCTAAAACTTCACTATTTTCAGCTTTCGCTTATTAGGTGTCGATATTAAAATATTTGAAGTTCTGAAACTTCGATGTTCTAATATAGACCCTATATATATATATATATATATATATATATATATATATATATATATATATATATATATATATTATACGGGTCCCCTTAACATTGCTGACACTTCAAAAAGGCCGAATTTCATATGGCCAAGACCATATGATCGACATTTGAAATGCCGACAATGCGGAACTGGCATCTCCATACAGTGTGGAATGGAAAGACTTCTATTCCTGCACTGTAGTGCAATCTCGGAGTTGGTGTATTTAAGTTATGGGGGAGTGCAGGGGGGCTTGCCCCCCCTGCTAGCAGTGTTTAGGTAAGTGTTTGTTGTTTTTTACTTTTTTTTTCATATGTTCGACATTTCAAATGTCGATCATATGGTCTCGGCCATATGAAATTTGATATTTTGAAGTGCTGAACATATGAAGTAGATATATATCTATCTATATATATATATATATATATATATATATATATATATATATATATATGGATCAGTGTCATTTCGCCAAAAATCCATTTCACTGAAATTTCTGACATAGGGTCCAAATAGCTGAAAATAGTGCTGACAGTGTAACTGCCCTTTTCTCCCACTGTAGTGTGATCTTGGAGTAAGAATATTAAAATGGGGGGGGGTGTGGGAGGCACAGCCTCCCACCCAGTACAGTTAAATGTTGTCTAGTATTGTTTTGTATTGTGCAGTGCCTATTTAAAGGACAAGTAAGTAGTTTATAACCTGTGTAGGTGGGGGTTATGCCCTCCACACCCCCCACTTTAATATTCTCACTCCGAGATCACACTACAGTGGCGAAATGACATAGACCTATATATATATATATATATATATATATATATATATATATATATATATATAGTTCACCATTTTTGGCTTTGTGGTTGGCCGTCGCTTCTTTCATCAGGCCATTTTCTCCTATCCCGTTTAAATTTCCTTTTAGGGTTTTGTTGTACTTTATTGTTGGAGCATTGTTTAAGTTAGAAGTGCTTCCAATCACTGTGTTTGCAATCTGTTATTGTATTCCTTTTCCCCGCACTGGTAGTTAGTTAAGCTTGTTCATGTTTAAGTTAGAGGGCCAAGCGCCCATTTAAGTTAGAGGGTAAAGCTAATTTTCTTCCCTTCTAGAAAGTTGTTCAAGATTCCTTTGCAGACTTTCCAAAACTTTAGACATATACATATTAGTGTAGTGTGCAGCTTATAGTTATATATATTTATATAATCTTTTCAGTGTGTGGTTTAAATTGCAGTGTGTTCTAGTTCTATTTCATTGATAAAAAATAGTTGTAGCTTGTTGTTCCTTTTGCCATAATGTCTAAAGATCAAAAGGAAACAAAGCCATCTGGGTTTAAAAAATGTCAGAAGTGCTCCCAGAAAATGTCCTTGACTGATGGTCATAGTATCTGTGTGTACTGTCTCGGAGCCATTCACTTACAAGAAACATGTACCTTCTGCCATTTCTTTAGCTCTAGGGTTTTACTAGAGAGAAAAAACAAACTTATTGTAAGAGGGCTTCTGCAGTCTCCTTTCTCTGAAAGCTTAGAAAGTCAGAGCACCTCCAGTAAGACTAAGTCTCCGTCTACCAAACTTGACAAACCTTCCAAGAGATCTTCTTCATCTTCTTCTGGCCATTTGGAACTGCCAGAGAAGACAGCAAAGACTACTCAATCAAATCTAAAACCTACTGGATCAGACAAACTAAGCTCCTCAGTGCCACAGATTTTGGAGCCGAGAAAGACTCCTGTTCAGATCCGGTCTCTGGAATTGTTACCAGTCTCCCTTGCTCTGAGATCTCCCATTTTACAGAGATCTCACTCGCCAACCCTTTCCCCTAGGTCCCCCAGGAGCCTATTGGATGACGATGTGGCTAGGGTGGTGTGCAGACTGCTGAAGTTGCCAGCGCTGGCAAAACTATTCTCGGCTCCAATCCAGTTGGTTTCAGAGCCAATAAAGACCTTTAGATTTCTGAACTACCTAAAGCACTTCACTATACTTCAAAGAGATCTCCTGAAAGAGTTAGGAGATACTCTTCAAGGTACATTAGCTACAGGGGTCTCAGATAAGGTATCCTCTCAGCTATCCACCTTAAACTCCATAGTGGCCTCATGAGACTGATTTCTTATGCAGTGGATGTAGTGAGTACAGCAGTGGGTTCAGGAGTTTCGCTAAGGAGACACTACTGGATGTGCTTGTGTAACTTTGCGGAACCATTCAAGTCTACCTTTGTCAATGCCCCTGTCGATGGTTCCTCACTCTTTGGACCAAAAGTCAAAGACAAACTCAGAAGATGCGAGCAGGAAGGAAAAACTCTCTCTGTCATTGGAGTACATTTTTCCGTACCTTCCAGACCCTATCCTAAGGGTCAGGAGGGTGGTAAAATGTGGTTCAAAAAAATCCCAGGATGTTTTTCAAGAAGCACGAGGTGAATCCTTCCACAGGGGCAGAGGGGGAAGTAGTAATGGTAGACATCGTCCACGCAGCAGAGGGGATCCGCAAAATCAGGGTGACTGTGATTCCTTTTGCGGCCGACCCTTCAAGCGCTCCTGAAAGGAGGCCCACCTGCCCTCCTCCTCCAGAGGATGGCCCACCTGCCCTCCTCTGGAGGCAGTCAGGGGGCGTTTATCTTTGTACCCAGAATCCTGGCTACAGATCACAAAAGAGAAGTGGGTACAAATTATAATATCCAGAGGTTATTCCATCCCCTTTTGTCTTCCTGTTCCACATGTCAGAAAAATCTCAGACGTTCCACCCAGTCAAAGGGAACAGGCAACTGTAGAGATTCAAAAGTTGCTGGACAAAAGAGTCATCCAAAGAGTCCCCGCAGACCAAATAGGATTCGGAACTTACTCAAGATTCTTTTTAGTGCCATAAAGAACAGGGGACTGGAGACCCATCTTGGATCTCGCCAAACTAAACAAATCCGTAAAGAAGTCAAAGTTCCGAATGGTGACCATGCAGTCTATTCTCCCCTTTTTAGGGAAAGACAATTGGATGTGCTCGATAGACCTCCAGGATGCGAACTACCATATAAAAATGGACAGGCCATCAAGGAGTCATTTGCACTTCTGGCTGGGAGCCAGTCATTACCAATTCTGAGCTCTGCCCTTTGGTCTTACTATAGCCCCCAGAGTGTTCACCAAATACTTGGCAGTAGTCACGGCTCACTTGAGACAACTGGGATTCCAAGTGTTTCCATACCTAGACGACTGGCTCCTGACTGCCACCACCAGGCATACAGACTTTGTTTTCATTTGGGGATAACAATAATTTCAAAAATATCTGCCTTGTTGCCATGTCAGCATATTACATTTATAGGAGCAGATCTTGACACCATCTCCATGATAGCAAAGCTACCTGTGGAGAGAGTCTCCCTACTAAGACAACAGATTTCATATCTTCTGCCAGGAACCAAAGTAAAAGTGAAAACAGTCTTAAACATTCTAGGAACCATGGCAGCAACGATAACCCTAGTTCCCCTAGCCCAGATGCACATGAGAATTCTGCAGTGGCTCCTTTTTTCTCAGTAGTCATTTCAAGAACTTCCCATGTCTCACCAGATCCGAATCACAGAGTCATCCACAAAGGATCTCCGATGGTGGCTTCTTTCCAGTCAGGTGGCGTTAGGTCACCCCTTTACCCTACAACAACCTGTGACAACAGTGACCACAGATGCCTCCCAGATAGGGTGGGGGGGCATTATCTGGGGAGGATGGTCTAAGCTACATGGCAGCAGCGCAAGGCCCATTTGCACATCAGTGTCCTAGAAATGAGAGGGGTGCTCTTGGCATTGCAAGCACTTCAGGACTGTCTTCCATTAGGAACAATTGCATTTCAGACAGACAACATGGTGGTCTGGTACATAAGCAAACAAGGAGGAACCAAATCCTGTCCCCTTTGCTGAGAGACACTCAGAGTATGGCAATTGGGCTATATCTTCCCAATGCTTTCTAGTAGCAACACACATTCCTGGGAAACTCAACGTGATAGCAGACAGACTCAGCAGGGCAGTACTCATGCCTCATGAGTTGTCCCTAAAACAAGTGATAGCGGGGATTATTTTCCGGAAATGGGGCCAGCCTTGCTGTAATCTCTTTGCAACACTCATGAATGCCAAATGCAGCAGCTACTTTGCCCTAGTCCCCCTTCTGGGGGAGTTGCCAAGGGATGCACTTGTACATGATTGGGCCCGGGACTTCTTTATGCATTTCCCCCCTTTCCTCTAATACCCAAAGTCATACAGAAAGCCAAGTCATTGGGAAGCAGGCTAATCCTCATTGCCCCATACTGGCCTCATCAGATTTGGTTTCCCTTCCTCTGGCCTTATCTTCAGGAGGAACTGTGGGTTCTGGACCCAGTTCCAGACCTTCTGACTCATACATCCAGAACACCCCACCCCTCCCTCCAAACCGTCAAATTGACAGCGTGGCTGCTGCCGTTCCAAGTTTAGTCAGGCTTCATAATTTCACACCGGCAGTGAAACATATCTAGTATCTTCACACAAGGCTTCACCCAGGAAGTTATATTCCAGTAAATGCAGGAGGTTCTTATACTAGGCCATACCAAAAGACATTGATCCTTATTCTGCCCCAATCAGCTCTATTCTTGAATTCCTAGCAGAGCTCTTTCAACAAGGTTCCACTAATTAGTTGCAATTTCTAGTTTTCATATAGGTGACTGGACTCCTAACTTGATGTCACACAGATTGTGCAAAGCATTTTTAAAAGGTACTTCCTTATTAAGACCGCCTATTAAAGAGCCTCTATCACCATGGGATTTGAATTTTGTTCTTTCATATCTAACTTTACCTCCCTTTGAGCCCTCCTCAACATCTGATCTCAAATTTTTGTCGGGGAAAACAATTTTATTAGTGACCATTACTTCTGCAAGGAGAGTCTCAGAATTGCAAGCTCTATCAATCAAACCTCCTTACTTGATTTTCCATAAGGATAGAGTACCTCTTCGAACTAACCCATCCTTTTTACCTAAAGTGTGTTCTCAAACTAATCTAAACCAATCTATTGAGCTGCCAGTATTTTTCCCCAATCATGGCAACAAGGCAGAATACAAGCTCCACCAATTAGATGTGCACAGACCCCTCCACTTCTATTTACACAGAACCAAAGATTTTAGGAAAACTGATCAATTGTTTATTTCCTTTTTAGAAGCAAGAAAAGGTATGTCTGTTTCTAAGGTCACACTTTCAAACTGGCTTTCAAGTTGCATCATCTTTATCTATAGTACTAATAACAGAGAGCTACCATTCAAGGTCAAGGGACACTGTACAAGGACCATAGCAACATCATCTGCCTATCTAGCTAGACTATCTGTGGACAGTATTTGTGCCGTTGCTGCGTGGGCAAGGCCCCATACCTTTATCACTCATTATAAAGTGGATTTGGCCTCCAGGGACTGGGCCTCCTTTGGTGGCACTGTGCTGAAAAGTGTACTCTCATGAGCCACCCAGGAAATGTGGTACTAGGGACGCTGTCAGAACCAGTAAGAATGAAGGGGAGATAGGACAATATAACATAAAGAAGATATGTGCTCACCATAACGTTCCATGTTTGTTGTCCATCTCGCCCTTCATTCTTACGACCCTCCCGTCTTCCCCCAGCCCAAGGCTTCTGGAGTACTTAGAGGTTTTTTTTTCCTTAGGCAAGGAGCTTCTCTGACTTTCTTGGTTATATCTATATTATACAAATATGACACATGTAAACACATTGCTATGGTTAGCAGCAAACAAGATCTGGGGAATTACATCACTGCATGATGGGATATGTATTCAGCCATGAGCCAAGTGGAAGACTTCGAGCTTTAGTATTCAGCCGAGTCGGAGCCGAGGATCAGCTCCAAACCCAACCAGTAAGAATGAAGGGCGAGATGGACAACAAACATGGAATGTTATGGAGAGTGCATAACTTTTTTTCTTTTCATATACATCTGAACCTATGTCATATCTTGCAAGACTTTTTGTTTAAACGAAAAGCCTCAAATAATAAAAGACACAACCCCAGAATACCCCTCCCATAACCTATTAGCTTAATACAGACAAAACTATGTACATCTTCAAATAGTGAAGTTTAACCCTTCTAATATTAACAATTGCACCAGATTGAAAGCTACACTCATTGTCTTTAATTGACTTGTAATTAAAGTTAGGCATGCAAAGATGCATGGTACAGTCTGTGCTTTTACTTACATTAAGTGCTGTTTTTTGTCTTATCTTCATTCCTCTCCCAGATATAAAAAAACAGCTTGAATGCTTTCAGAAAACATTAACTTTTAGCCTTATCAGCTTGTCTCCATAGAAACATAAGAACCAGGTACATAGTTGCCTTCAGCTACAAGCTTCTCATGTTACACTGTGAACATTTTTGCGAATGGCAAACTTTTCATTACATTCAGTCTTCTCTTATTGACTTGCCTCCACTTAAAATTGGTTGTTAGATCAAACCAAGGGCCTTAATCTAGTCATTCCCCTACTCAAAAGTAAGAAAAAGCATATCAACTCTACTTACATCATGATCTGTATATTTTATACCCTATCTTCCACCTCAACAACCAAAGATTAAATGTATTTATTTACATTTGATAACCGGGTAGTGTTCGACTAGGTCAGAAGCCCATTTTCAGTGGAGACTCGGGGAGAAAAGCTCCAAGGAAGATTGCATAATTGTACATTTGTACATGGCAATTGCAATAGGAGTTCAAACGCAAGTTCCTTGCCATTGTATCTAAAAGCATATAACAATGGTGGTACAATACGCTTATACTATTCATACAGACAAAACAGAAATATATATTTTTTTGTTTGTTTTTTCAGGATAAAACTATGACAAACTGAAGCTAAGAAGGCTCAACTGGCAAAAAATATTGACAATGGGTGGTGGAGAGAAGGAAGTTAGTAAGTGGTTAAATTAGTTAGCCTGGTAGAGAACATGTGCAAAGCCTATGTTTGGTGAAATATTCCTTTAGGCACTGTTTAAATGAATGTGTATCATTAATGGACAGAATATGCTGAGGTAGATAATTCCAGTGTTTGCCAATGATATGGGAGTATAAGGAGATGGAGTGAAAATTTTGTATTTTGTTAACCTTCAACAATACTTTATCAGCAGACCTAAGAGATTTTAGGTTAGTGTATGGTTGGACAAGGTCAGATAGAGCTGGGAAGTTGTCAGGTTTGTATAAAACTGTATGGGCAGTTAGTGGCTGAGTCAGAGTAAGCAGGTGAGGGAGCTCTAAACAGTTCAGCTGGAGAAGGGCAGTGCAATGGTAAGATCTTTGAGTCTGATTAGTGGCAAATTTGGCTATTTTGTTATAGCAAGATTCAAGGCTGTTCAGTTCAGATTTGCGAAGATTGGTAAATATTTGTGAACAGTAAACCAGGGAAGATAAGAGATGGGTTCTGGCTGTTGCGAGTCTGGCATGGTCAGTAAGATACAATTTAGCTGTATAGAGAGAGCCCAGTTTGACATGAACCTTTTTAATTGTTAGGGCAAGGTGTTTGTCAAACTTAAGCCCACTACCAATTGTGACACCAAGAAGTTTTGTGTGTTTAACAGGTTCTATTTTTGTGCCATTGGAGGAAGAAATAGAGATAGGTGATTGTTTGTTTGTTGTTGAGGTATTATAGAAGACCATAAGCTTGGTTTTATTGGGGTTAAGCATAAGTTGATGGGCCGTTAAATAGTTTTCAATATTGTGAAGGGCTGCTTGAATTTTTTCTCGGAGTTCCTTGATAGAGGGGGAAGAGCAGATTAGGGAAGCATCGTCAGCATATTTTATGATTGAGGCTGGATTTGCTGAGGCATTTAGGTCATTAGAAAAAATTGTGAATAAAAGTAGGCCAAGGATAGATCCTTGTGGGACTCCTACACATATAGGGAGCTGGGAGGAGTGTTTATTGTCCCATAAAGTGACTTGTTTCCTATCTGACAGGTAGCTATGAAACCAGCTTAGGGCTTCAAAGCTGCAGTGGTAGAAAGCCAGTCTATTGAGAAGTATTTGATGAGATACAGTGTCAAATGCCTTTGACATATCTAGGAAGGTAGCAGAGACTATAGTTGTTTTTTGTTGTTGAGTTGATTTACAGTACTAGTAAAGCTAATTAGAGTGCTACGCCTAGGCTGAAAGCCATATTATCTTAAATATGCTTTTATCCAGGCTTTCTTCTCTTTTTATATTGCAATGCCTACATTTCTTAAAACTAAAAAAAGAATAAAGAAATCATTTAGAAGGGGGCACCTGTTTACTTTAGTATCCTTATAACACACAAAAATAACTGAAAATGCATTACTATATAACATGCAGTTAATGCTATGAAATGTTTCATAAAAATACTGTTAAGAGCAAAAATTGTTTAACTTACAGTTACCCCTTTCCTTCCTCTTCCCATCCCTTTAGTGATCTTCCAAACATTAATGACATGAAGTAGGGAAAATGCTTTGGAGTCCCCTTCAAGTTTAACAATATCACAAAAGTCCAATATTTAAAGTTTTTTCTTGTTTAGCCACATTTCACAAATGGGATTAATGCTTTGTAATCCCGCATTTATTCATTAGTTACTAAGTTGCTGGTTTTCTTCCTGTTGAAAAAAATATTCTGAAGATAGCTGGATACAGCAGCTTGACTCTGAAACCTACCTCAACATTTACTTATTGCTGGAATAAATTTGCTGCTATTCTGCCTGTTGTATGGTGAGTAATCATTTTCCACAAACACTCTTACCTTCTCCAGTTTTTAGTACTTTGACTTTCTGCCACAGTGTTGTCAGAATCAACTCTTTCTGCTAGCATGATTGCATCTTTACTAACACAGGTCTTGACTGCTTTTGGGTTTGGAGCATACACATGATGTGCCCCTTCAATTAACAGCTCTTGCCGTGGAATACCAGTCCAGTTCTTATATGTGCTTTTATAAAATTAATACAGTCTGTTCCTTCCAGTTTATTTGGTACAGCAGAAAATCTCAGATATTCTCTGCATGTTTTGTCTAATTCTACCATTTCTGAAAACTGTTTTCTTGAGCAGTCTCATACTCAGCAAGCCTTTTCATAATTTTGACCTCTGATTGTTGCAGTTTTATCAGAGCATCTGAATATCTGTTTAAAGCTTCCTCCATTTTCCAGTCTTTTGTTATTTGAACGGATATACACCTTCATGTTTCATTTATTTTAATCAGCTCTGAGTACATTAGACTTATTTTTCTTCTAGATTACTGGATGTCTTGTCTTGCACCAGTACCAAAACCAAAATCCAGTAGCACCACCAAAGAACGCTCCGATTAACAAAATTAAGAAGAGAAAGAAAAAGTATCGTATTACCATAGACATAAAACTGGAACTTTAATAAAACAAAAACAAAAAACAGGATAAGCGCTTTCGGCATGTGCCTTCCTCAGATCCTGAAAACAATTCCTATGCACAGCTATTTAAGAACCAACTAACTAATCTAGTTAGAAGGCAATTAAGCAATTAAAAATGAAGCAAGAAAACATAGCAGCACTTACTCCCCATTTGCATGATGAACTTATAACACATAACAAAATACTTGTTTTCAGATTACTTAGAATCAAACTTAAAAACGAAAAAGCAACTACAATTCGTAAAAATAAACAGCATAAGTTATAAAAACCTATGTTAATTAAAACACTGCTATCATAGCCATTATACAGCTTATAGAGCCATTAGAAACTCAAAGCTCACAGTGTTAGCATAGCAGGCTCAAAGCTATGATATTAAAGAAGCAATTGTCAGAGCCTGATATATAACAAACAATTAAATAAGAACATTGCATAGAGGTCTGGTGAACACTCAAGATTCACAATATAGACCAAATAAGCACAAAACTGAACCATTGATGGCAGGATATACTATAGCTCTAGACTTACAGGGACAAAACATCATGTTCACATCTCTAGGGGAATGAAAGCATGCATAAATGCAATATTAAAACCCTTGTTCTGTAAGAGATATATAAAAAGTAGAAAGTACAGAACGGACAAATGTAACAAAAATGGATAATATTAAAAAGTTTTCTCAATGGCGAAAGATCAAGCTTCGTTCCTTCAAGAACGGTTTAAGTGAAACAATACCATTGAGCCCTGGGAAACAGTCAGCTCTTAGGTCCATTATCCATTTAGATTCTTTCATTTCCATCTGATTTGTTAAGTCCCCTTCTCTTATAGTTGGGCAGACCATTGCAAGAACCATAAATCTGAATGTATGAGTGGCATTGTCTCGAATATGAGCATACAACGCATTTGTGACAACCTTAATGCATATATCAGATTGGTGCTTAAAGATTCTTTCTTTTAGCATCCTATTCATTTTTCCCCACATAGAAACATGGGCAAAGGGTGCAAGTAGCAACATAAATCACATTTTTGCTATTGCAGTTGGCATTTCCAGAAAACTGATATTTCTTTCCTGTAACTGGATGTATAAAACCATTACTGGTATTAATGACAGTACAGGCTTTACAGCTGTCACATTTCCGTGTACCAGAACATGTATATTCATTCCTCTTAGCTTTGCAGCTTATTTGTGGTGCATTTTTACTATTGCAAAGCAACCTCTTTAGATTTTTCTTGTTCTTAAAACTAAACTGGGGATTAGTCCCTACTATTTCTCTCAATCTATTATCTGATGTTAACACAGGCCAGTATTTTTTAAATTATTTTACAAATTGTAGAGTTGTCACCACTATAAGTAAGGCTGACCCTCATGGTACCTTGCCCTGCTTTAAGACGTATACTATCACCTTTCATCACTCCACTGATCACTCCATTGATGTTCTGCTGAGAGGGTCTACCCTTATTCATTCTCAAATCTTTTGCACGATCTATTGTTATTCCTTCTCGAGCTGGCCTATAATCACGATCCTTAAAACCTTGTAACAGTTTATTACTTTCATTGAGAAAAGTTTTATCTTGAGTGCAAAGCCTAGAGACACGAGTGACTTGATTATCGATCACATTACGGAAAATATGTCTCGGGTGCATACTGGAAAAATGCACCATATGATTCCTCCTCATAGATTTCCGATACAGCATAGTATTTATCCCTTCAGTGGATCCAATAAGATCTTGGCATCCAGAAATTCAATCTCTGTTCTGGACATCTAAACATCGAATCTTAGAAACGATGTAGTCTCTGTTAAAAATCCACAAAATTTAGGACATCTTCCTCACTTCCAGCCTATAGAATCATAATGTCATCCACAAATCTGTTGTAGAGGACCACATTCTCTTTACATTGATAGTTAGCATTCAGTGTCCATAGCTCCTTCCAATGGGCTAACACGAGATTGGCATAGCTATTCGCGCAGGGGGTACCCATAGCTACCCCCCACCTCTGCCAATAGTAACTATCTCCATAAATAAATAAATTGTTCTCTAGCACCAGTTCCAATAGGAAACAAAACTGAATGAGTTAGCCAAACCACGACCATAAGAAGCTGACCATTTATTTGTAGTAAAATAATAAAAAATGAACAAGAAAATCCAGTAAGCGCTTTCACATTCAGGTAGAATGCTTCATCAGACTGTTAACTGCTCAAATCATTAATTATCTTTAAATGCCATATAATTTCATTGTCAAACCAATCACACCAACAGCACTACAAGATAGGGGCCAAGGGTACTAACTGCTAGTACAAGGGTCTAGGGAACTACTAAAGGGGCGGTGAATACCGCACAACGTGGCTGGGCTAATATATGCCTTCGGGCAGATAGCCCAGTACCAACCTATGAACCTATGAACCTATATTACAGCCTCATGAATATTAAATAGACAAAACCATGTTGTGATGATGTCTTTCATGTGTCCCATATTCACAGTTAAAAGAATCTTACAATTGTATAAAATATATGGATAAAGACTCATAAATTTCATATCAATGTAGAAATATAGAAAATATATAAATATAAAAATATAAAAATATCCATGTAAAAATATATATGTCAGTAGACCTTATATATAGCCTTATATGAAAGCATATTACTCTGTTGAAAAAATGTATACATTTCAAACATCTAGAAAACTCATAAAATTACATTTTAAAACACTGAATATATGTCCTAGTTCTGTGTCCAAAAACATCGACATACATATTATAACTAAACATAATTTATGTGAAAACGTAAATTCTAAAGCAAATGTGGAAAGCAGTTTATTCTGACTTGAGCTCTGAATCTAATGAATAATGTGAAATGACTGGTGTATATTGCCTTGATTATTGGTCTATCTCTAGGTATAAGTATCTTTAATGTTTGAGATTCTTAGCTGCTAGAAAGGGCCTCATAAAGACCCTATCATTGAGTCCTGAGTATCTGTCTGCCTGTAATCTCAATATCCACCTCATTTCTCTTTGTTCTGTATAATTCTTATAATTGCCTAACCTAACTTTCCTATATATATCAGTTCTAATACCATGAACCTAAAGCCATGTGTGGTACCATTGTTCATAATATGCTTTGCTAATGCATTGTTCTCATCCTCCTTATTTATTGCATATATGTGTTCTTTCACACGTTCCCTATAGGTTCTGTTAGTCATGCCAAAATAGAACGAATTGCATTTATTACAGGTAGCAAGATAAATCAAATCACGTGTTTTACAATCAGCATAAATACTAAATTTATATTTCTTTCCTGTATCTGGGTGAATAAATTTATAATCATTCAACATAAAAGGACATTGATTGCAACTTCTGCATGCAAAAGTCCCTTTTCTAATAGATCTAGATAATTTCTTCTCATTATTCTTGTAGCATAACATACGTTTCAATGATTTAGTATTTATATAGGTGAATCTAGGATAGTCTCCTACCATTGTGTGTAATTTCTCATCTACAGTCAATATATTCCAATTTTTTGCAAAAATTTCTTTAATCTTCTTATTGTTGTTAGTGAAAGAAATTACCGGTTTATTCATGCCCACTACTTTTCTTTCTTTATCTAATATATTGACCTCTTGATGTTTAGAGTGTATATATGGTCTCCCTTTAGAGGTTCTCTTCACAGTATTGCCTTTAAACAAATGGATTATTTCTTCTTCTCTGTAATCCGTTTCTTCAAGCTCTCCATGCATTGTCTCAACTGTTTCAAGAAATTTGGATTATTTACTAGTGAGTCTAGATGCTCTTATTGCTTGTCCCTTGACTATATTTGTGTAAATATGAGGGGGATGCATACTAGTGTGATGTAATATGGAGTTTTTCCTACATTCTTTCCTGTATAACTGTGTTTGTATGGTGTCATCTTCTTTTGTAATGAAAACATCTAAAAACTCTATTTCTAATGCTGACCATTTGCCTGTCAATGATAGAAAATTTGTGGTACCATTTATATATTCAATGAATTCACAGAGTTTGGTTTCCTCTCCTTTCCACAATAAAAAACATCATCTACAAACCGTTTATATATCAAAATATTCCCCTTATATTCACTCTTCATTATATATGTATGTTCCCAGTATGCCATTACAATATTGGCATAAGAGTTTGCACATGGGGTGCCCATGGCTACTCCCCTTTTTTGTAGGAAATATTGATCATCATAGACAAAAACATTTTTGTTGAGGACGATGTCTATCAACATGGCACATTTGATTATTAAATCTGTTGGTACATTTTTTTCCATTAAAAATAATCTCATGTATTCAATGCCTGTGTCATTGGGAATCGAGGTAAACAGAGAGTTCACATCCAAAGTTACCATATAACTGATCTCTCTATTTTTCTCTGCTGTTACATATTCTGAAAGGCTCCTAACAAATTGTTGAGTGTCTTTAACTATTGTTTCTGTCTTTTCCACGACTTTCTTTAAATGTTGCTCTAAATATATAGATATAGCTTCAGTAAGCCATCCCTTGCTAGATATTATAGGCCTCAAAGGAGGATTTATAATATCTTTGTGGACCTTGGGTAAACTTCTAAATGTGGGTACAGTTGGTTTTTCTACTACAAGATACTTATATAGATCAAAATCAATCACATTACATAAAAACATGTCATACAGTTCATCCTGTACATTGTTACAATCTTATTTATTTAACTTCAATAAATCTATCTCACAATATGCTTCTCTATCTGCTAATAGATCTAGCATCTTCTCCTTATACATGGATGTGTCTAAAATGACTGTAGCCCCACCCTTATCTGCTCCCCTTATGACTATGTCATTATTTGATTGCAGTTCTTTAAGTGCCTTCTCCTCATCTTTGTTAAGATTGTAAAAATCATGTTTCATGGTCTTATTGTTGTACAATGTATATAAATCTCTTTCCATTGTTTTCTCAAAAGCCTCTACCAAGGGATGTGCTTGTGGCATGAATACTGAAGGTTCCAATAGACTGCAGACAACATAAGAGTCTAGTTGCCTTTCTCTATACAAATCTCTTATGGCTTCCACACCATACGAGTTGGAATCAATGTAAACAAACTATGAACATCCATGGTGACTAATAATAAATTGAAGAAGTCATTCATGTTGGTGGTGGCTTCAAACAATTACTGTAAAAACTGTGCCGTATCTTTTACTATGTTCTTGTAATCATTCAATAGCTTTTTCAGCTCATTTTCCAAGAAGACAGAGAGAGAGAGAGAAAATGTGGTCCTCTACATTAGATTTGTGGATGACATTATGATTCTGTCACAGATGGCACGTTATGGTAAGACATGACTTATTTTTTCTGTAAAAGAAAACAAACCATATTAACACATTCCTAGTTACAAACATTATACATCACATATATTCTTTTGTATAATTAACATTAATATGAGATTAAATAAATTGCACAGTTTTTGCCTTCCCTTAAACCCCATTTCTCCTCCAAAACACTATTCTGCATGTATTGTTTCAACAATTTTCATTTTTCCTCTTTAATTTGCTTCTACCCTTTTCTAAAGATCCTACTTCCAGTTCTTTTATCTCTGTTTCAGTATTCACTACTTCAAATACAGTTGGTTTAGACTTTGACTTCTTTCTAGTAAGTGCTTTTTTGGAAGTCAGCAGAATTACAGTTAACAAAGTCTTACTAGTCTTACTATGTCTAGGCATTTCAGATCCTGTATCTCAGCTCAGCAAAATTGTTTCCTTAGTTATGCCTATTTGTTTACCCAATATTTCTGACAGTACTGTTTAGGGAATTGTTAAAGCCTGCCAACTCATTGCATTCCCAAAACCTATGTTCCCAGTTACCTCTTTCTTTCCCATCACTCATCCAGCAGTTGCCATCTACTTGAGGAAAAACTCTTTGGAGTCTGCTTTTGGTATAAAATACCTATGCAAACACTTCTAATTAAAAAAACTAAATTTTCTACACTTTGATGCATGTTTGGGAGCAATACGTATGGCCTCCAATTGTTTCCTTGCTTATCCAGTCTCTTTTCTCGATCTTTTCTAACCTCCTCTGATTGATTACTTTAGTTATTGTAATATAAGAGAGATAACCGCAGAGCAAAACAATGAAGGGGACTGTTAGTTCCAAAAGTTCATATAACGTCCCAAATACCAGCAAATAGTTATCCAATGAAGAGAAAACATCAGGATACTTCAAAAAATCAGGTTTATTATAACATGACAAGGTTAGCGCTTTCGCAAAAATAGCTTCTTCAGACCTTATTACAAATTAATCCCTGAAACAAGTGATTTAAATATACAAAAAGGCGCCAAAACAACAGGCATTCCTTAAAGGAACAGAGCCTATAATAAAAACCATTATTAAAAACAAACATGAAAAATACATATAACCTTATGTAAAAAACTTATGTAAAAAGCTTAAAAACATATTCTTCATAATACCACTGAACTAATAATAGGAGTGAAAGACAAATATAAAAACTGAACTATGATCTCTGATGTCGCAACCTCCTGGACTTCAAGAATGGGCGTATGGGGACTTTCCCATTAAGTCCTGGTGGTGCATCAGCTCTAAATTTAATGATCCAACTGATCTCCCGAACTTTAGTTATTGTGAAATATTTTATATTCCATACTAATTATCCCTTTTTAACAGCATATTCAGTTCTATATTCAACTAAAAACTGTACCAGAGCAGGTCTTTCACTTGGGATTCTTCTATCCCTTTATGTTTGTCTGTATTCTGATATCATTCCCTGATAGGGAAGGCAGTCTCTAGCTTGAGTCCAAATGTCTTCTTGGCTTCTTCCCATTCTACTACCTTTCTCTCTCTAATTTTTTTGCACCCAATACCTTAGCTCCTTTGCTAGTTTTCTCCAATAAATTCCAGCTCCCTCTTGCCTATTCTCTGTACCCCTAATTGCAGTCATCCCCATTGACAAAATCTCCTTTCTTCATTCTCATGTGGGCTTAGTAATTGGAATACTTTCTGGTACTTTATAAATTTAATATGCTGTATGGCTGCTGTTATTCTCCTTAAGGATTGGCATTGAAAATTCCACTCTCTCCTTATTTCTTGAATTTCACCCTGCTTCATCTCCCCTTTCCACTTTGAATTATAGCTTTCTACTACTTGTGTTATGTATATGAGTCTTAACTGTGCAGGTCTAAAATATCCCTTCAAATCAGGTAACCCTAAACCACCTTGTTCTATTGGAAGGATCAACTTATCCCACCTGACCATTGACTTCTTCCCCTCCTAGAGAATATCCTTCAAGTCTTTATCAATTCCTGTCCACAACTTCTCTTCTGGTAGATAAAAATATACCTGACATGTATATAAAACTAAAGGGACTAAAAACATTTTTATTGCTTGCATCTTGTTGTCCTTATCCATATTAAATAGCTTCCATTTTCTCAGTTTTTGTACTATCTTTTTTAGTCTCTTCCCACATATACTTAGCTGTTATAACAGGGTGCTTTTTTAATCCATACTTCTAAATACTTCATTTTATCATGTCTTCAAAATATGGGAATTACTGAATCAATTCATGTGTGCCTACATAGTTTGCAGATATAGCTTTTATTTTCATTAATTTTATATCTCGAAAATACTTGAAACTGACTTAGACTGTTCCACAATACTGAAATGATCTCTTCTCATGTTATCAGGTACAAAATAATATCATCCACAAATAAAGCCAATTTTTCTTGATTATCATACTAATTATATCTTTGAATTTCTGAGTCCCTTATTTTCTTTGCAATGGCTCTAAATATAATGCAGATAACAAAGGTGAAAGAGGGCACCTCTGCCTGGTTCCTCTGTTCAGACATAACATAGAAAGGATGCACCCACTTTAATTTTTGTCTCTAATCCCTCATATATCCTTCTAATTAATCTTACTGTTGTATCATGGAATGCAAATACTTCCATTACCCTGCTCATTAAGTCCCCATTTTACTCTGTTGAATGCTATCTCTGCATCAAGATCCACCAACAGTAGTGATATTTTCTTACATTTTGCTTCCTAATGGAATTGTTCTATACATTTCAAATGTTTGCCTCCCCTCCACAAAACCACATTAATCTATTTCTAACAATTTTGGCAACACATTAGCCATTCTATTAAATATTATATATATTAACCGTTTTAATCAAGGTTTAAAATTGAAATGGGCCTATACAAGGCTGTGTCTGATAGGTTTGTACCTTCTTTTGGTATTACAGCCACCATAGCCTTTTTCAAGATGTTGGTGCTTCCCCTCCTATTAAAATACTGTTAAACAAAGCCTTCCAGATCTTTATCACTTTCGTCTCTCCTAGCTTCCATACTTCCAGAAGAACATCACCTATTCCTAGAGACTTTCCTGCAGACTGATTATACGTCACTACTTTTATCTCATCTCCTCCTATCTTAATTGTTGAGCCTCATCTACCTCTAATCTTGGCATACTTAACTCTTCCATAAATAATTCCATTTTTGGTCTTGTACCTTTTAATTTTACATTTCTCTTAGCAAGCAATGTCCAGAACTCTCAAGATTCATTGCCTTCACCTGTAGTCAGCTTTTTTTCCATGAAACATAAGAACAGAATGTACAGCTGCCCTTAGCTGCAGAATTCTCAAGTCACACTAAAAAATGTATTTGTTGAAGGAAAACTTCATTACTTTCACAGTGTTGTCTTATTTTAAAGCACACTTGCTTAAACAAAAAACTTACTACATTAAGCCAAGAGCATTAATCTAGAAATTTAACTATGCAAAAGTAAGAGAAAACATTTAAAATCTACTTATATTATAATCAGTACACCTTTACACCCCATCCCCCACCCTAACAGCCCAGGATTACAACTTATTAATGTAATATGTTATTAATTTAAATGGTTCTATTACTATCACTATTGAATATTCGAAGTGACTGCTGTCGACAGGCATGTGGTTGAAAGGCAGTTTTCAAATGGACAGTGAATGGGTAGTTTAGTTCAATTGTCTGAGTTTGGCATTGTGCACGGAGATCGCGGTTCAGTGAGGAACAGGGAATTAACTGATTCGGAGTTGGTATATATAATTTGCAGGGGTGTGGGGGATGTAGCCCCCCCCTGCAAAATAGTAAAATACATGTACCGTTGACTAGGGAATATCATGGTGCAGTAAGCTGCATAGCAAGGGTGACTGACGTCACCTCCTGCTATGTCGAATACATTGAACTAAGGGTGCCAATGTATTCAGTTTTGACTTGTCCGCATTTTCGCCATTCAGGATTTAGGATTTCAGGTCGACCATGTGACCGGTCGACATGCGCAGTTTCAAGTTTTCAATAGTAAACCAATCTAAACATGCTTTTTTCCAGCCTTTCTTCTCTTTTTTCATTGCAATGTCTACATTTCTTAAAACTAAAAAAAAAAATACTTACTTTAATATATTTATCACATGCAATTACTGAAATTCTTTACTATAAAACATGCAATTTGTATTGTGCTTTTCATTCCCTCACAAGTTTAATAAAGTCAACAGACTTCCAGTCTTTCTCAGCCACATTTTCTTGTAAAGCCATATTTCAGAAATGTGATTGATACTTTATAATCTCACATTTATTCAATAATTGCAGTATTGGTGGTCTTGTTCCTGTTCATCTCCATCTCCCAACCCCAGACTCTTGTTCAAGTCCAAGGTACTTCCAATTCTAGTCAACTCCTGTGTTTTTTCTGTCTCTGAAGCGTTTTCCTTTAAAACACTGCAAAAGGTTTCACTGGCATCTCTCTATGAGCTTTATTATTGGAAGAATAAGAAGCAGAGCACCTTCTGTTTTATGGCTCAGTTTTTGTTGGACAAACTTTTATATTTCCTCTTTAGCCTGTTCCAATCAAAAAAATAACTTTGATCCTCCAGGAAAAAAATATTCGTAAAACTGCTGGATATGCAGCTTGAATCTCACACTTGCCTCGATATTACTTAATTGTTGGGATAAATTTGCTTTTCTTCTGCCTGGTGTACAGTGAATAATCATTTTCCACAAACACTCTGCTGTCTCCAATTTGTATTACTATGCCCTTCTGCCACAGTTTTGTCAGGGTCAGTTCTTTCTGCTGGTATGCTTGCATCTTTACTAGTACAAGTTTTGGCCACAGTCTCATGACCAGGTTTGAAACATGCACACGATGTTTCAGTTAACAGATCCTGAAGTGGAATACCAGTTCAGTTGCTTATTGGTACTTTCATAAAAGTAATACAGTCTATGCCTTCCAGTTTTTCTGGTGCAGGAGAAAATCTTAGGTTTTATCTCCATGCTCTGTCCTCTAACTCTACCATTTTTTGAAACAGCTCTTCTTGAACAGCCTCTTACTCAGACAGCCTTTTCTTCATTTCAACCTTTGATTTTTGCAATTGTATCAATTCATCTGAATACCTGTTTAAACCTTCGTTCATATTTTCCTGCCTTTTGTTGGAGTTGAAATACTCCTTCAGTGTTTCATTTATTTTAATTGGCTCGGACACATTTCATTTATTTTTCCTCTAAATTAATTACTGGTAGCCATCTTGTGTACCAAAGCTGTAGCTTAAACTGCTTTTTGCTGAACAGCTGCCGGATCTTTCCAGTTAGTGTTTTCTCTCCATCTTTTCTGGTTGATTTTCTTTCAGGCTCTCTAAGTTTCTTCATTGTTGGCATCTAAGCAGTATACTTGCTGGCTAGTAACTACATTTTATTAAATGTGTCAGAATTTCAGAATTACTAGCCATTGTATATCTCAGCTTCATTTTTTCACACTAGAAGAGTTGAAATTAAGCTGCTGATCAGTGTGCAACCATCTTGGCAGTCTATGGAATATGCCATATTGGTGCCATTCAGAAGGGAATAGACTAGATAAATCCCAGCACTTTTGGCCCCAGCTTAATCCATTAGAAAGAATAAGCATGGCAAAGAAGATTCAATTTTTCTGAGTTCATGAGAGGGCAACAGAGGAGTCAGGTTTAATATTAAACTTCAGCTTCTTTAGGAGGGAGCTAGGAAGAGATTTTACTTACATTTGCTTGATGGTGTCTAGATAGGAAGTAGATAGAGGACTATATGCAGGCAGAATATGTTGGCTTTGTTATGTAATGGAGAAATATTTCCAAGAAATTGCTGTTTTAAATAGGGTAAGAGCATAACCAGTAAATCCACTGAACAAGTTGCCCCTTTTCACAAGCAACCAGATAGTACTGTCTGGTTAAGTGACTTCCTTAGAAACACATTACTCGCAAATGAAGGTGGAAGAAGTCAAACCTTGCACCATGGGCAGAAGATGTAGTTCATTCACACTAACTGCTGGGTATGTTTATTCAAGAAATTTCAGTCTGGAATTGTTTGGGCTAGTATTTTTTAAACAGAACACATATTTTATTATTAATCAGAACAAGCACAAATTCAATAGTGATTAAATATCATCTACAAATTAAACAATACTCAAACATCAACCTTAAACAAGGTTAACATAACTGCACACTTCTTACAAGGTTAATAATATTATCATTTATTCGGCCAGTGCTTATGATAATTACATTTGCATTTCATATAATTTTATATAAACATGAATGTTATGGAGAGAATTCTAACATTCACATGAAAACATAAACAAAATAAATATTAAACAATATACAAAAGCCTAACACGTTAGTAATATGCCATCACAATTACTTTTTCAAAAATTATTTTATACTAGAAAGATGACAGTACCTAACTGAAGTGACTATATACATAAACTAAGCAATGGCAAAAAGTTAAGTAGAACAATTCTATGAAGCCTTTTAACACTGAAAGTAAACAGTCTGTATTCAAGGGACTCCGAGGATAAGCATACATATGAAAAAAATGTGAGTAGTCTGACCAAATATGTTCATCTATACCTTTAATGTCTTTCATGCTAATTCTATTCCAACTAAAAATTAGGAATGGCTAATCAACAAGGATAGTTTTCTAATATCTAAAGACTGTGGCCAGAAGTAGTGATGTAATTACCTTTGTCCAACACCATGTAGTTGTGTCTAAATGGCTTTTCTCAAGGGGAATACCTAGTGACCAAAAGTGAATGTTCTAGAGGGAAGTAAACTACGTCTCTACCATCCACATCTTGTCTTGTCCAAATAGAAGACAACCTTACCAGATTCACTATAAAGTATATATAAGAACATAATGACCTTGCTAATCCAATCAGCTCTTTCTGAGTGCTGAAGGCTTTCTTAGTCTCCACTTAAATATATGTTTCTTACATTACTAGAGTAATACCCTTCTTCCCACTCTTAATTCCTTCCATTTGCCTTAGTCTGTCATACAGACAATAGAACCAACTCTTTTCTTTCAGTAGACTTCCCTTAGCTCATATTAGTCA
>NC_056737.1:787586838-787764338 GCF_019279795.1 Protopterus annectens | reverse complement strand
ACAGGTTCCCCACAAATGTGTGCTAGGTCCTCTTCTTTTCCTCACTATTTCTTAATGATACAACTGAAGAAGTACCTTAAGCTCAGTCTCATATTATAGCTGATGATATATATTACTCATTGGAGCCAATAAGTCACATACAGACGTACAAAAACAACTAAAGACAAGTTTCACAAAACTATACTGGTCATCTGTCAACAGACTGCTGCTGAATCCAAAGACAAGTTTCACAAAACTATATTGGTCATCTGTCAACAGACTGCTGCTGAATCCAAAGACAAGTTTCACAAAACTATATTGGTCATCTGTCAACAGACTGCCGCTGAATCCAACATCATAACATTGCCCGCCCCTCCTGTAAATTTGTGTTTGTATACTCCTCCTGGGTCTATCACATTTGCTCACTCAACCGAGAATAGTGAGATCATATTTTGACTTCAGACACTCCTACCAGTCCCATCTGTTCAGCTCTGTCCCAGTTCTATTCCAGTCTAGTGTCACTAGCTCATTCTACCTAATACAGAGAGAACATTTGTGAATGGCATGCCACTTAGGTCCTTAATTTTGAATTATCTTCTATTTCTCCTTTCTCCCTTTCCACTTTACAAAAAAAAGATTTCTAAGATTGTTTCCTGCCTTTCCTGTAACTAGTTTAGTCCAGATACAAATTTGCTTTAAGCAGGACTGTTTGTAAGCTTCTGAGCCCCAAAGCCTTTCTGTGTTGGAGGGAAGCTATCTAGCTTATCAGTGGGAGTGGTAAGCACGAGGTAGCCTATCTACCACAACAGTGGTTTCTGGCCCAGAAATTGTAGTTTATTGGCCGTTTGGGCAGTTTTTCCATCTCTTTCAAATTTCTGGTTTAAAAGCCTGTGTTTGCAGTTGTTTCCACCCTTTCCTGTAAATAGTCTACTCCAGATACAGATTTGCTGTATCCAGTACTGTTTGTAAGCTTCTGAGCCCCCAAAGCCTTTCTGTGTTGAAGGGAAGCCTTCTAGCTTATCAGTGGGAGTGGTAAGCACTAGGTAACCTATCTACCACAAGAGTGGTTTCTGGCCCAGAAATTGTAGTTTATTGGCCGTTTGGCAGTTTTTCCATCTCTTTCAACTTACTGGTTTAAAAGCCCGCGTTTGTGCTTGTTTCTCACCTTTCCTGTAACTAGTCTAGTCCAGATACAGATTTGCTGTATCCAGGACTGTTTGTAAGCTTCTGAGGCCCCCAAGCCTTTCTGTGTTGGAGGGAAGCCTTCTAGCTTATCAGTGGGAGTGGTAAGCACTAGGTAGCCTATCTACCACAAGAATGGTTTCTGGCCCAGAAATTGTAGTTTATTGGCCGTTTGGCAGTTTTTCCATCTCTTTCAACTTACTGGTTTAAAAGCCCGCATTTGCGCTTGTTTTCCACCTTTCCTGTAACTAGTCTAGTCCAGATACAGATTTACTGTATCCAGGACTGTTTTTGGGAGTGGTAAGCACTAGGTAGCCTATCTACCACAAGAGCCAAGTACAGATTCTTAGTTTTAGCACTTGAATTTGCTTACTCGTGCTCAGCACTTGTTCAGAACTTGTTAGCACTAAATAAATTACAAATTACTGCAGCACTCAACCTTCCTCTTTACCTAGAGGAAAACAGTTTTTGTACTTGCTTTCTTGCTTAGAGAAAAACAACTATTATACTCACTTTCCTCACTTGTCTAGAGGAAAGTAGTTTTTTATTCAGGCATGTCCAAGGGTCAGCTCCCAGTGTTCTCTCCTGTCTATCTGATCTATCTGGGCATCTTGAGGCAATGTAGCAATTGCCTCATGTACACAGACAATCCTCTCTTCCTACCACCCAACACCACAACCTGTGAGAGATCCACTTATCTAGCCAAACTGGAGGTAAAGCTCTCTCCAAGACTGTACTTGACAGTCAAGAGGAAAAGGTAAACACTTGCACCACACCACACTCATCACATAGTCCCACTAAACCTACACCACCAAAATCCACACTTAGAAACACAAAAACATTTGCAGAGGCTCTCAATAATAATCTGCTCGAGCAACAGAGACCTCCAAAGCAGAAACATAAGCAACCTCCACCCCCCAACACAACCCAAATGACACATAGCCCACAGTCTCAGTGTGCCAATAAACCACAGCCTATAAGGCAAACCAACATACCCAAGACACTAGTCATAGGTGATTCTATAGTCAGGCACACTGATGTCCCACTCACCAGGCTAAAGAAGGAGAAAGTTACTGTCAGCTGCCTGTCGGGTGCCAGGATCCGCCAAATAACCCACACACTCAGGTCACTCCACAACAAGTACAAATATGACTCTGTCATTGTCCATGTTGGTGTGAACGACCTGAGATGTACCTCCCTGGACTACATGAAAAGACCCAAAAAAAGGAGCCAGCACAAGTCCTGTTTGAAAATAAGTGTATTAAGAAATACACATAATATATGCCATAATGACAGACTGCACATACATATGCAATAAGAACAAACTGCACAGACCGGTTTTGGCTAAACAGCCTTCCTCAGTGTGACAAAAATAGTAAAGACCATTGCATTCAAAAGCAGCCCAATAATATATAGGCGTACAAATGGGACAGAGACCAATCAAAATAATACACAAATAAGGTAATCAAAACTGTTCATTTAAACCGGGAGGAAAAAGCCTGCCCAGTTTAACAATCCAGTTTTTTTCTTTGATGTCCAAAACTTGATGTAAACCAGCTAGATCATTATTTTTATGCACAATACAATCAATAATAGTAAATCTGAACAGACCAGTCTGATGGTTACAAATATGCTTATATAATGCACTGGTTTGCTTGTGTATCCTGATATCACTCAAGTGTTCGCTAATTCTAAGCCTGAAAGGCCTAGAAGTTTGTCCCACATAAAACGCTTGACAAGAGAAGCTGGCCAAGTAAATTATCCAAGCTGAGCTGCAATTGCCAAAAAAATCTATGTCATAAACATTTGAAGTGTTTTTACTGGAGAATAAGTGGTTTTATATATATGTGAACAACTTGAGCAATGACCACAGGGATGACAACCTACCAAGTTATGCCCAGTGATGGTCCTTTGTGTCAATATTTTTTCTTGCCGGGCCCTTTTATAATGACTAAACAAAGAACCCAAGGATCTGCCCCGGTGAAAAGAAAAGGCACATTTATCATCCAAGATATCCATAAAAGGACACCCCCCCCCACAAAATGTTCCAGTGTCTAGAAATTATATCCATAAAAGATTGGGTATTTTTACCATAAGTGGTAAGTAGCCTAATCCGAGACCCCTGAGCAGGAACCAGTTCCTTATACCTTAATAATTCAGATCTCTCCTGTGATTCTGCATACTGATTGGCCACATGGATGTCACCAACCCTGTATCCTCGGGCTCTGAATCTGACACATAAATCCAATTTAAAAAACTCGTGAGTGGCAGTACTAGAACATATTCTTTTGACTCTGAGAAATTGAGACTTCAGGATATTCCTGATGACATGTTGGGGGTGGAAGCTAGACGCATGAAGTAGAGTGTTATATTGGGGGAATTTGTGGAACACCTGTGTTGCTAAAGTATTAGAAGGAGTGCGTGTAACCAAAACATCCAAGAATGTTATCTCTTGTTGATGCCAAGTTAATTTAAACTCAATACCCCAAATATTTTCATTCAGGTATTCCACAAATTCCTGAAGATACCCAGCGTCAGCCCTCCACACAAGCCAGCAGTCATCAAGATATCATCTTCAAATATCCATTTCATCAAGGTAAATGTTATGACTTCTATCATAGATAAGTGCCTCTTCAATATAGGCCATAAATAAATCGGCATATATGGGGGCAAAAGATGCTCCTATTGCCATGCCACAAACTTGCCAAACACATTGCTGCTGAAAATAAAAAACGTTCTTATCAAGAACATATTCAGCTAGACATACTAAGAAGGTGTTAAATCCTGGTCTATATAAGTCAGCCGTGTATAGCCAATACTGAAGTGCCATCAGGCCCGCCCAGTGAGGAATATTAGTATACAGGGAGGTGACATCCAAAGTGCACAACAACCATTCGGATTCCAATTGGAGATCCGAGATAATTCCCAAAAACTATGCTGTGTCTTGAATCCATGACCATATATGAGACAACAAGGGTTTCAGATGTTGAGTGAGGAACTCAGAGAGGGGTTATGTTAATGACCCCCTCCCAGAAACAATGGGTCGCCCAGGGGGATGAACAGGGTCCTTATGGATTTTGGGCAATAAGTGGAAGTATTGTTGTTTGGGGTGGTCCACTTTCAAATGAAAACAGCTCTCTTTAGGGACAATGCCCTCTTCAACTGCTTTATCCAAAAAAACTGTCAATCTCAGACTTAAATTTCTTAGTAGGATCTAAAGGCATGATCATATAATATTTATGATCCATTATCTGTTTGAGGCCTTCCTGATAATAATCTATCCAATCTAGGACCACCACCACTCCTCCCTTGTCAGCTGTCAAAACAACAATGTCATTGTTAGACTTAAGTTCTTCTATACAAAGGCGTCCTTCCCTCGTAATATTATCAAGCATCACACCATCTTTGCCAAGCTGCAAATGCAAATCCCTGAGAACCATGTTCTGAAAAATCGAAACAACTGGTGACCTGGGGGGTTTGAACGTGGACTTCCAAAAACGGAAAGTATCAACAGCATCATCAGAGGCATCCTGGTCCTTAAAAAACAGGCGTAAATTAAGCAGGCAACAAAAGTTAATAACATCCTGTGCAAACTCTTGTTCGGATACATTGAAACTCGGCACAAAACTTAAACCTTTGTTCAAGATGTTTATTTTTAAGTCAGATAAGGCATAGGAGGAAATATTATGTACATTAGAAGAACCATTTATCTCCGAATTATCATCCTCAGAATACCCTCCAAATCTGGAGGGACCCTTATGTTTTCTCCCCCCTCTTCTTGACTTAACTCTAAAGGGTGACCCGATTTATTAGCTGTATTGTTCCTCTTGGAAATTGGCGACCTGTCTGTTCGGCTGTCTTCCCCTTTAGTGTTGGACGAAGTGTCCTCACTAGATGTAAGTACATCCCTACTTCTTTTCTTAAGAATGGGTTTCATTCTTTTTGGTTTCACTGATTTGGAATTGGGCATCAAAAACCTGACATTCTTAAGTACCTCAAATGGTCTCCCTCTGTCAAAGTCATCAAGGTCCCTATTAAACCTTCTAATTTTCCTCTCCTTCAAAGTGTTTTCTAATTCCAAAAGGTCCTTACCTAACTGACTCACCCCAGACACATAACATGGCAAATCTTGAAATTTCACTAGCCCCTATCCAGGAATTTCCACTTCACAGTTTTGTTGTTGTATGATTCTTTCATAATATGCCACAAGAGCATTAACAAAACCCATAGAGGCCTGTTTCTGAACTGTCAGCCAATCATCAAGCAAAGTCTGATCAGCTTGTGGTACTAGGGGCTGAAGCTTCACACGGAGTCCTCTGGGAAAAATTTGTTTATATCAATATGCCTTAAAAAGACAAAGAAGCCATACATTACTTCTGAGATGCTTAATGCCTTTCATTAATTTTGTAAAGGCCATTTGGCATTCATATTCTGGATCAGTACTAGGATTCGACGGCCCACCAGATACATGCTGCAAAGCCAAACCAAATATCCCTAAGTCATTGGTGTCGGAAGACAATCCCCAAATAATAGAAGCCAAATCCATAACTACTTGGTATAACCAGGGCAACCCAATGTGTGTCACCAAACCATAAACAATGGGCCCAATAATAAAATGCACACTGGCTTTTACAAGCAAAAGTGGTTCAAAATATGATCCGTATCTATAGTAAATGAATCGCCATTGGTGCTATCAATAGCCTTAGTCACACAGACCAGATGTGTTAAAACATAACACAAAACAGCTATGCACCAATAAGGCCAACCCAAAAATCTTAAGATAGTATATATGTAAAGACAGATACAGACATATTGAACCACAAACAACACAGGCCAAAAGGCAGGAAACACTATAACATCCTAGTTGCCCAAATACAGATATTGATGAATAATCAGGCATTTATGTACTAGGGTTATCCACTGTCATCAGTGAGGAAATAATATTACTTAAATCCCAGCATGAACTAGTGGTCCCAAGAATCCCAATTTCAATACATGGCATAGAAATATCCAAATTCCTGCATCATAAATAATATATTAATAACTGAAAAACAATTTCCAAGAAAGGCTGCAATGGAAGCCCACAAACATACTAAAACAAGGTTAATATCCCATATGCAGTTTAGTAAATGGTATTATGGGACCTAATAAGAGAATTATGCCAAAACTTATGCTTATATAAAATATATACAAACATTCAAAACAAGGTAAAATGAGGCTCAATAATAGACCCTGATAATTCTAAAACATCTGCTATCGTATGTATGAACAGTGTTCTTAGTTACAACAGCATTATATCAATAGGGTTACATGTAAAAGCGAAACCCCAAACAGTACAAATAATAAATCAAACATTAGCTTCGCAATTATCTAAGAAATATAACCACTTGAAATGCAGAACAGCCCTTATTAACAAAAACCAAAATACAGCTTCTTTGTCAATGAAAACATCCAAATGTAAAGAGTTCTTGTCCTGTATCCTTGAGAATGCAGAATAAGGACCTCCTCAAAGTTTTAATTTGTCATAAAATGACTGTCCGCATGTCCAAATGGTTGCTAACGCCCACCAATATAAGCTGTAACAAGAATAGTATCTGAACCAAAAATCCACATATCATACAATGAGGGAATCCCTGGCTGTATAGAATACATAAAGTTCCCAAATCCGTAGAACTAAGTAATTTGCTCCCTTGACACTAATCACTTTGTTAATAAAAGTCCTGATGTAGAAGATAAGTTTTTCGAAGCACCGCCATGACATAAGCAACCAGTAAGTGCAAGAGAGCTCTAATAACACAGGCCCCAAAACAAATAAAGGACCCTATGTATAATGAAATAACCATACATATGTTAGAACAAGAGCCATTGCCCAAATAGTGGAAAAAACAGACATGCCAAATTCCCCAGTAGCATACAAATAAGCAAACAGTACCAAATCTCAACTGGGATACAACCGGCCTTGGTAAAATGCTCGCAATCCAAACGCCAATGACTGCTGGAATATGTTGCACTCAGCACAAGATAAACCTCCGAGTGCAAGCCGAAAAATATAGAAAGTAATGGAAACTCAGTCTCTGTCCTGTAAAAGATATATTCCAGTGTGACTAGCCCAGCCACTGAAATAGAAAAACAGCCAAACAGGAAGGTCGACAACAGCGAGTGAGAAATGAAACCTCCCAAAGACAGTAAAGCACCCGCACATACGGCAAGTGCATGGCTCAAACCAATAGAAACAACCAAAATAAGGATCCAGCACAAGTCCTGTTTGAAAATAAGTGTATTAAGAAATACACATAATATACACCATAATGACAGACTGCATATACATATACAATAAGAACAAACTGCACATACCGGTTTCAGCTAAACAGCCTTCCTCAGTGTGACAAAAATAGTAAAAACCATTGCATTCAAAAGCAGCCCATTAATACATTGGCGTACAAATGGGACAGAGACCAATCAAAATAATACAAAAATAAGGTAATCAAAACTGTTAATTTAAACCGGGAGGAAAAAGCCCACCCAGGATTGGCATATCAATATAAACAAATTTCCCCCAGAGGGCTCCGTGTGAAGCTTCAGCCCCTTATACCACAAGCTGATCAGACTTTGCTTGATGATTGGCTGACAGTTCAGAAACAGGACTCTATGGGTTTTGTTAATGCTCTTGTGGCATATTATGAAAGAATCATACAACAACAAAACTGTGAAGTGGAAATTCTTGGTCAGGTGCTAGTGAAATTTCAAGATTTGCCATTTTATGTGTCTGGAGTGAGTCAGTTAGGTAAGGACCTTTTGGAATTAGAAAACACTTTGAAGGAGAGGAAAATTAGAAAGTTTAATAGGGACCTTGATGACTTTGACAGAAGGAGACCATTTGAGGTACATAAGAATGTCAGGTTTTTGATGCCCAATTCCAAATCAGTGAAACCAAAAAGAATGAAACCCATTTTTAAGAAAAGAAGTAGGGATGTACTTACATCTGGTGAGGACACTTTGTCCAACACTGAGGGGGAAGACCAGCCAAACAGATAGGTCACCAATTTCCAAGAGGAACAATACAGCTAATAACTCGGGTCACCCTTTAGAGTTGTCAAGAAGAGGGAAGAGGAAACATAAGGGTCCGTCCAGATTTGGAGGGTATTCTGAGGATGATAATTCGGAGATAAATGGTTCTTCTAATGTACATAATATTTCCTCCTATGCCTTATCTGACTTAAAAATAAACATCTTGAACAAAGGTTTAAGTTTTGTGCCGAGTTTCAATGTATCCGAACAAGAGTTTGCACAGGATGTTATTAATTTTTGTCACCTGCTTAATTTACGCCTGTTTTTTAAGGACCAGGATGCCTCTGATGATGCTGTTGATACTTTCCGTTTTCGGAAGTCCACGTTCAAACCTCCCATGTCACCAGTTGTTTCGATTTTTCAGAACAGGGTTCTCAGGGATTTGCATTTGCAGCTTGGCAAAGATGGTGTGATGCATGATAATATTATGAGGGCAGAACGCCTTTGTATAGAAGAACTTAAGTCTAACAATAACATTGCTGTTTTGCCAGCTGACAAGGGAGGAGCAGTCGTGGTCCTAGATTGGATAGATTATTATCAGGAAGGCCTCAAACAGATAATGGATTGTAAATATTATAAGATCATGCCTTTAGATCCTACTATGAAATTTAAGTCTGAGACTGACAGTTTTTTGGATAAAGCAGTCGAAGAGGGCATTATCCCTAAAGAGACCTGTTTTCATTTGAAAGTGGACCACCCCAAACAACAATACCTCTACTTATTGCCCAAAATCCATAGGGACCCTGTTCATCCTTCTGGGGACCCATTGTTTCTGGTAGGGGGTCATTAACAGAACCCCTCCCTGAGTTCCTCACTCAACATCTGAAACCCTTGTTGTCTGACACAACACAGTTTTGGGGAATTATCACGGATCTCCAATTGGAATCCAAATGCTTGTTGTGCACTTTGGATGTCACCTCCCTGTATACTAATATTCCTCATTGGGCGGGCCTGATGGCACTTCAGTATTGGCTAGACACAGCTGACTTATATAGACCAGGATTTAACACCTTCTTAGTATGTCTAGCTGAATATGTTCTTGATAAAAATGTTTTTTATTTTCAGCAGCAATGTGTTTGGCAAGTTCGTTGCACGGCAATGGGGGCATCTTTTGCCCCCATATATGCCGATTTATTTATGGCCTATATTGAAGAGGCACTTATCTATGATAGAAGTCATGACATTTACCTTGATGAAATGGATATTTGGAGATGATATCTTGATGACTGTTGGCTTGTGTGGAGGGCTGACGCTGGGTATCTTCAGGAATTTGTGGAATACCTGAATGAAAATATTTGGGGTATTGAGTTTAAATTAACTTGGCATCAACAAGAGATAACATTCTTGGATGTTTTGGTTACTCGCACTCCTTCTAATACTTTAGCAACACAGGTATTCCACAAATTCCCCCAATATAACACTCTACTTCATGCGTCTAGCTTCCACCCCCAACATGTCATCAGGAATATCCTGAAGTCTCAGTTTCTCAAGGTCAAAAGAATATGTTCTAGTACTGCCACTTACAAGTTTTTAAAATCGGATTTATGTGCCTGATTCAGAGCCCGAGGATACAGGGTTGGTGTCATCCATGTGGCCAATCAGTATGTGGAATCACAGGAGAGATCTGAATTGTTGAGGTATAAGGAACGGGTTCCTGCTCAGGGGTCTCGGATTAGGCTAGTTACCCCTTATGCTAAAAATACCCAATCTTTTATGGATATAATTTCTAGACACTGGAACATTTTGGAGGGGTCCTTTTATGGATATCTTGGACGATAAATGTGCCTTTTCTTTTCACAGGGGCAGATCCTTGGGTTCTTTGTTTAGTCATTATAAAAGGGACTGGCAAGAAAAAATATTGACACAAAGAAACATCACTGGGCATAAGTTGGTAGGTTGTCATCCCTGTGGTCATTGCTCAAGTTGTTCACATATATATAAAACCACTTGTTTCTCCAGTAAAACACTTCAAATATTTATGACATAGATTTTTTTGGTAATTGCAGCTCAGCTTGGATAATTTACTTGGCCAGCTGCTCTTGTCAAGCTTTTTATGTGGGACAAACTTCTAGGCCTTTCAGGCTTAGAATTAGTGAACACTTGAGTGATATCAGGATACACAAGCAAAGTAGTGCATTATATAAGCATATTTGTAACCATCAGACTGGTCTGTTCAGATTTACTATTATTGATTGTATTGTGCATAAAAATAATGATCTAGCTGGTTTACATCAAGTTTTGGACATCAAAGAAAAAAAGTGGATTGTTAAACTGGGCAGGCTTTTTCCTCCCAGTTTAAATAAACAGTTTTGATTACCTTATTTGTGTATTATTTTGACTGGTCTCTGTCCCATTTGTACGCCTATATATTATTGGGCTGCTTTTGAATGCAATGGTCTTTACTATTTTTGTCACACTGAGGAAGGCTGTTTAGCCGAAACCTGTCTGTGCAGTTTGTTCTTATTGCATATGTATATGCAGTCTGTCATTATGGTGTATATTATGTGTATTTCTTAATACACTTATTTTCAAACAGGACTTGTGCTGGCTCCTTTTTTTGGTTGTTTCTATTGGTTTGAGCCGTGCACTTGCCGTACATGCGGGTGCTTTACTGTCTTTGGGAGGCTACATGAAAAGAGACATGAAGCTCTCCGATCTTGTAGCCCAGGCAGGTATGACCCTAGCCCTGAGTAGCATCCTGCCATCACCCAGAATGATACCGCTGTACAAGGACAAAATGATTGACTTCAACAATTGGCTAAGCTTCTGGTGTCATTCTAAGGGGATCCAGTATCTCTCTGCCTGGGACGACATGATCAACAAACCACAATGCTTTGCCAGAGATGGCCTGCACCTGTTGCCCCTGGGATTCCAGATACTGGCTAAGGCTCTTGCCACCCCTATAGTGCCTTTTTTAGGCATGGTTCAAATGACAAATTCACCACTGTAACAGGCAAGCAAAAACTGAGGGTAATGCTACTCAATGCTAGAAGTCTAAAACTCAAAATGCACTCACTCGAGGCACTCCTTAAAATGGAGAACATCAGTATCTGGGCAGTGACTATGAACTGGTTCAAGGCTCTAGAGAGCAGCCCTGCATTACCAGACTATAACTCATACCACATTTTTCGGCCATCTAACCTGGACCAGAACACCAAAGGCAGAGGTGTGTCCATATTCATTAAGGATATCCACACCTCCAGGCTAGTTGCGCAGCATAATGCACCCGAGGTTATCCAAGCGCAACTAACTCTGGGCAAAACTGCAATCCAAATTGTAGCTTGCTACAGATCCCCCACCATTCTTCAGGATTCCCACTCCTCTTTTCTTGATATACTGGAAAATATTAGGGTTCATCCAAACACCCTAATAATGGGCAATTTCAACTACCCCACCATTAACTGGGAAAAGTACTCATGTACCAACTCCTTCGCTCAAAGCTTTCTGGAATTCATAAATTCCAATGCCCTGAATCCACTTATCCACACTCCCACCAGGGGCAACAATATCCTAGACCTAGTCATTACCAACATGAGTGACTGGTGTTCCACACCTGAAATCAACTCCTCGTTGGTAAGATTCAACCATAAGCTAATCACCCTAGATATCCGCATCCCAATCCCCACCCACCATTAAGGAAACCACGGTAAAACATTTCTCCAAAGCCAATTTCATGCTTCTTAAGACAAAAGTGGCGAACTTCATGACACCCATGCAGATGGACAATACAGTTATGACTGCTGAATCCTACACAAATGCACTCTATAAGCACTTACACGAGTGCATGGATCGTGCTATCCCAAACAGAACAAAGACACTATCCTCCAAAAAAAGGAAGCCAATCTGGTGGTCCCCTGCCATAAACAAACTCTACCACAGAAGAAAGAAACTGTTGCAAAAGAGAGTAAAATCCCATGAGTGGAAGAGCTGCCTGGTCAGCCTCAGTAAGAAGCTGAGATCCCTTATAAGATCCTCCAAAGCTAGCTACAAAAAACAAAATCACCACTGATTCTAAGGGTAACCACAAAGCATTCTATAGCTATGTCAAGAATCTCAATGGCAACACCCAGATCTGCTCTGAGTTACAGCACAATGGCATGAAAATTACAGAACTAACTGTCAGATAAGTTCAGTGCTAACTTTACCCCCCTCTCACCCCCTAAAGGGCCCATATTTAGACAGGAAGAATACAGAGTCCCTGTAATCATATCTATGTAGGTAAAAGCTGCACGCTCTAAAACCAAAAATACAGCATCCATGGGACCGGACAACATCCCAGGCCGCATTTTACACGAACTTCAGAACGAACTGGCTCTCCACTTAAGCACCATGTTCAATCATAGTCTCACATCAGGCTTTGTGCCCATTGAATGGTGCACAGCAACAGTTATCCCACTTCACAACGGGGGAGCCACCACTGATCTTGGGAACTATCGCCCTATTAGCCTGACGAGCCTGGTCTGCAAGGCCATGGAATGTATCATCATGGAACTCATAAACAAAGACATTGGTAACCTCCAAACTCTGGACCCCACCCAGTTCAGGTTTGTGGAAGGCAGATTTTGCCTTCTGAACCTGATCAACTCCTTTGAGGCAGTCACCAAAGCCATAGACAAGGGTAAGGTGGTTCACACAGCCTATCTTGACCTTGCCAAGGCTTTCAACACCATCCCCCATTCTGGAATTATAGCTAAACTCACTAAACTAGGTATAAATCCCTACGTCACAAGATGGGTTGCCAACTGGCTCACTGACAGAACCCACAGTGTAAAAGTTGCAGACTCCAAATCTGACTTCAAACCAGTGACAAATGGAGTACCACAGGGTTCAGTCCTCTCCTGTTTGGTATCTACTTCTCTAAAGTACAGGCTAGCACAGAAGGTCTCTGGCTAACGAAGTTCGCAGATGACTGCAAACTAGGAGCCATAGTCGAGTCCCCAAATGATGTGGACATCCTACAGAAGGGCCTCACTGAGACAGATGCCTGGTGTCAGAGGCATGGCATCAAGCTCAATGCCAAAAAGTGTCATCCCCTTTGGTAAAAACTCTGTACCCATGAATTATCACATAAACAACAGTCTACTTTATGCCGAATGCGTGATAAGAGACCTTGGGACCAAAGTGGACAGTAGTCTCTCCTTTGATAATCACATTGCCACAGTAGTCAGGAAATCCTTCTATGTGGCACACCTCATCACAAAAGGGTTCTCATCCAGAAAAAAAGAGGTCATTGTACCCCTCTACTCAGCACTCATTAGACCCATTATAGAGTACTACGCCCCTTTTGGAATGTACCTCACAAGACATCTGCAGCAGCTGGAAAGGCCAAAGAAGTACCTCACAAAGAGGATTACTGGCCTCAAACAGATGCCCTACACTGACCATCTCAAAAAACTCCGGTTTTACTCTGTAGTATATCGCCTACTCCGAGGAGATCTCTGCCTAACATATAAAGCTATGTTAAACCCAGAGCTGTTGGGCATGCTACACCTTAAGAATTCCCAATCCCTCCAAGCTACATGCTCTAGGGACCTAAACCTTGTCACCACAATAATCAGGACATGCTAGAGGGATAGATTCCTGTCCAAGAGACTTCCTATACTCTGAAACAAGCTACCCATCTATGTCAAGCAAAGTTCCTCATTAGCACTCTTCAACAAAAATCTTGATGAGTGGATGGGAAATAGGAAATACACCCTGGGGATCACTTCTGTGGCTCTGCTCGACAGGGGCACAGGAAATTAACTTTCTTAGGTGGTGTAAGCCAGGGAACCTTGTTGGCTAGGCTTACTTAGGCCCTTGGGCTGATAGCCTAGTACCTACCTATGAACCTATAGTGCAATTTGTTTTTACCCAAAATCCATCTAGCTTACCTAACATCCTACTTAGGGGCATTAAATGCAATCTTATCCCTAATGTCATAGAATGTATATACTTAGATATGACATTTGATCCTTCTGTATTGTTCAGTACCCGTACAGATAATATTATGCATAAGGTACTGACACAGCACAAGCTTTGCTACAAGATCTCTCATATTCAACTTCCATCAGCAAGAACAGCTACCTTTCCTTACCTTAGCAGTACTACCTCTGCACTCAGTATGCAAAAGATCCTGATGGCTGAAAATAAGATTTTCTGATTTGCTTTATTAGCTGACTCCCACTCCTACCACTGCAACCTCTTTAAGGAACTCCATCGGTTGCCTGCTTTTGATTGGGCATTTTTTCTTTACAGCTGGTTACTATGCAAAATCTTAAAACTGTTATTTAGAGAAGAAACGTATTCTTTAAGAAGTAGTCAAGAAGACATTATTACACTAATCAAAAATAAAATAGGAGAAAAGTCTTTAACATGACCTAGGTCTACTACCTGCAGTCATTTAAAAAATTAAAACACTATTGACAGTAAAAGAATTTAAAAATTCCCTGTGAGCGTACTTTACCAATGAAGCCAGCTGCAAGTGATATAGAGGTAGTGCTTAGCTTTGCCCTGTATTACGCTTACCAGTCTCACTATTACTACTACATAGGTTCATAGTTAAGTACTAGGCTATCTGCCCAAGGGCATTTATAAGCCTAGCCAGAATGTGTTGGCTTTCGTCACCCCCTTAGATTAGTTCCCTGTGTCTCTGTCCAGCAGAGCCATTAGTTCCCTGTGCCACTGTCCAGCAGAGCCACTACAGTGATCCCCGGGGTAAATTTTCTGTTTCCCATCCACCCGTTAAGGTTTCTCTTGAAGAGTGTTAGTGAGGGGCTCCGCCTGACGTATATTGGAATCCTGTTCCAAAGCATGGGGAGTCTCTGAGACAGGATTCTATCCCTCCAGCATGTCCTATTTATCGTTGTGGTGAGGTTTATATCTCTAGAGTGTGTGGCTCTCTGGGATTTTTTTTTTTTTAGGTGGAGCATGTCCATCAATTCTGGGTTGGACATGGCCCTGTATGTCAGGCAGAGATCACCTCTGAGTAAGCGGTATGCAACCAAGTACAGCTGGAGTTTCTTGAGTCAGGCTGCATAGTGCATCTGTTTGAGGCCAGTAATCCTCTTGGTGAGGTACTTTTGTGGTCTTTCCAGCTGTTGCAAGTGTCTTGTAAGGTACATCTCAAATGGGGCATTGTATTCCGTGATGGGTCTAATGAGTGATGAGTAGAGAGGCACAATAACCTCTTTTGTTCTAGATGCGAACCCTTCTGTGATTAGGTGGGCCACATAGAAGGATTTTCTAACCACCTTGACAATATGATTATCAAAGGAGAGATTACTATCTACTTGGGTCCCCAGATCCCTTATTATATTTTCTGTATTTAGGGGACTACCACCTATGAGGTAGTTCGCAGGTACTTTATTTTTTTCCAAAGGGGATGACTATGCACCTTTTGGCATTTAGCTTAAGGCCATGATTTTGACACCAGGTATCCATCTCAGTGAGACCCTTCTGGAGGGTGTCTGTATCAGCCGGAGAATCAATTATGGCCACTAGTTTGCAGTCATCTGCGAACTTGGTCAGCCATAGTCCTCCTATGCTTGCTTGTACCTCTGAGAAGTATATACTGAACAGGAGGGGTCCTAGGACTGAGCCCTGGGGGTCGCCACTTGTAACCGGTTTAGAGTCGGACATAGAGCCTGCAACTTTCACCATGTGGGTTCTATCCATGAGCCAGTTGGCAAACCATCTCATGACGTAGGGGTTTATGTTCAAGCTGGTGAGCTTGTCTATAATACTAGAATGGGGAATGGTGTCAAAAGCCTTTGCGAGGTCTAGGTAGGCTGTGTGGACCTCCTTTCCCCTCATCTAATGCTTTGGTAATTGTCTCAAAGAAGTCCAGCAGGTTTAGGAGGCATGATCTGCCCTTAACAAAGCCAAACTAGGTAGGGTCCAAGGTTTGGAGGTTCCCAATGTCTCTGTTAATGAGTTCCATGATGATGTGCTCCATAGTCTTGCAGACCAGGCTAGTCAGGCTTATAGGGCGATAGTTCCCGGGGTCTGTTGTGGCTCCACCTTTGTGGAGTGGGATAACTGTTGGTGTGCACCACTCTGTGGGTATGTCGCCTGTAGAGAGACTGAGTTTGAACAGTGTGTTTAGGTGAGGGGTTAGTTCATTTTGGAGCTCTTGTAAGACACAGCCTGGGACACCGTCCAGTCCCATTGAATCTGTGTTTTTGGCTTTGGATAGGGCTGTTTTAACCTGTGTGTCTATGAAATATAAAAACTGTACATGAATTACATTGTCTAATAATGTGCATGATTGATTGCTTTATTTTTAACTCTTTAGTGTTAACTCATTAATGCTATGTTCAACTGTATAAATTCCTGCTCAGTTTTTAATATTCTGCTTTACTATATACTAGTTCAGTTCTAAATTTCTGTTAAGATTTAACATTCTACTCTATTGTACAATTAGTCTGCTCTATTGTATACTTGTTCAGTTGTAAATTTCTTTAATATTCTGCTCTGTTGTACCCTTGTTCAATTGTAAGTACACAATGTATTGATTGTATGCTTTTCTTAAGCCTGGGTCATGGCTGAAAATGGTCAGTAGATCAGCCCCCCCCAGTCAACAAATATAAATAAATAAATCATTTGGGAGAGATATTTTTGTAGTTGTTTAATGTTATTATCTTCCCCACAGATCACTTATTGGGGTACAAGACTAAAACATGTTCAAGTAATTCAGAGCCTCATTACCACACACCCCAGCATGATTTTCCCACCTGAATGTTTCTAGTTTGCAGTTTAGTGGGAGCCAAATGTCACATATGTATAAGCTTTAAGTAAATAAATTGTGCTAGAGGAGTGCTTTGTGACTGCAGTTGCTAAATAAAATGTTACACATTATCAGTCAGAAAACCATGCAAATCCTTCTTTCATATTTGTCTTATGAGAACAATCTGATCTGATTTTTGTACCGTCATTTGTGAATATACCATACCTATCTTAATTCTGTAAAGTGAATGCCTGGGTTCTACATATATGCATGCTGCATCTGAAGTCAGTGCTGGTTGCACTCCATTTCTTGGTGAAAGGCCTGAAGCCATATGAAAGCAATGCAGCTCTGGTTGTGACCCATGCACTGGGTTATCTTCCAGCTGGTAGATCACATCCTGGGGAAAGATGATATAATTGCAGAGTGTATGAGTTGCAGCTTCTATCATCTGCTGGAGCTAAACATTAGGGAAAGATGCATATAAACTGTGGTCTGGATGTTGATTAACCTAGAAATCAGTCTGTTTGATAGGTAAGGCTGTACAAGTTCTCTTTTCTGCATCAGGGCAGATAGGGGTGAATTACAGATATATTCTGTCTTCATAAAAATGGAATTCCTGTATGCCTTTCCAACATTTTGTTGGATTTTGTGTGCACAAACCAAGTTGTAGAAGAATAGCTCCTTGGTAGCCAAACAAGGTCTGTTTATCAGGCAGTTAAGTCCTTGCCTGTAGAGGATGCATTCCCCATCCAAGCCAGAGGACTCCCAATAAAATGGTGAAATAAGATAACAGAAAGTACTCCACTAGGCACACTAATTCTTCCAAATGAAAGTGGTTTTCAGCTTGATAGAACAAGACCCATTTCCCCCTCAGTCACTGGGTGCGCAAGCCTTTTGACCTACTTTGAGGTTTGCTCATCCTGGTCTAATTTATTCAATTCACAGTGCATACCCCTTACATCTTAGCACATTATGACCCTGTAAGTGGCAGAACTGGAGCTTAGCACAGGATTGCTAAACAGTTCCTGAACAAGGTGTTGCATCTCTGCTGTGTGTTAAAGAAGCCTTCTTCTCCCTAGAAAATTAATTACATGTCACTGAAAGACTTGCCTTTCATCCATTCAAACTGGCTGGTTTGGTGGAAGTGAAGTTCATCTGCTGAAAGATGCTTTTCTTAGTGGCATTTGCCTGCAGTGTTAGGATTTGAGAGCCACTTACTGACATCTTCAGAAAAAAATTCTTGGCTTTCTGTAAGAGTTAATCATCAGTTATGATGAAGCCTCATCTCTTTAAAAGGTTGTTTGAGGCTATCCCTTTCTTAGTCCTTTCCTTTTTCAGTCTATTTACCTCCCAATTTTGTTTCTGGGTAATGCATCTAGGGCATTAGGGCCCTTAACATCCTAGATGTGTATCATCAGCATCTCAGTTATTTTCTGGGGAGGGTTGTCTTTCTCAAGTTAGGAGGATTAGGTTGTGTTCAAGTAAGCCCCTCGTATATAGATTCCTAAATCCATAACTGCATTATTGTTTTTGTCATCAGGTAGTAAATGCCCAGTCCAGTGCTGCCAAAGGGAACTCCACAAGGGTTGTTTCTACTTCAGGTGCCTGTTTTATGAGCATGTCAATTGCAGGTATTTATATTTTGGCCAGCTATTCTTCAATGAATGCCCTTACCAGTCATTATGCTTTAGACATGATCTCTAGGAGCCAGGTGTCAGTAATCATTTTGGCTCACTGATACTTCAGGAGGGTGCCAAGTTTGACTGTGAGTCATTTGCAATCACAGATGTATGATTTATTAGATTCGTATGTAAAGATTCATTTGTGGTGCCTCACAGAATTCACTTTTTTCCAACATAACATGACCTTAGAGTTAGTGTATTTAAGTATCAGGTTGTGAGGGTACAGAGGAATAAAGCCCCTGTGCTGTCAAGGGTGAAACAGTGAGTTTTAATTATTCACGTTTCTCTTAGTATTGACATTTCTGAGTGTTGATTATTCATTTAGTGTACTTTAGTTGTGGATTTGCTTCATGTTCTGGCCTTCTAAACTTGTCTTTCTGACCTCTACCTCCCTGGGAGTTTTTTGTTTTTTCACTGCTTGAGATTCCTATATCCTACAACTACTTCAGAGGGTCCTTATTATATTAAAGATACATGAGTATTTATAATTTCAAATGCTCTTTGAGAGAACTGTCTACAGTGGGTACATTCCCCCTCCTGCTTTCTCATCCTTGGTTGAATGCCACCACCCTCTACATGTCTGCTGTTGTGCTCCTTGTTAGCATGGCAAGGTTTCAGTTGTATATTCTCCTTTAGTTAATATTTTCAGGTGCTCTTCACTTAGATTTCATAAGGCTGGAACTAAAAAAGTTGGAGACTAGGTTTGTCCTCCTGCACATCTGTGGTGCTGTGAGGCAACAGTGTATGCTGACAGTAGCATGTGAACACAAGAGTGGGAAATGAGTGTGGAAAGAAGTATCTACAGAACTTAATTTTTTCAACAACATGTTAAAAATTATAGCAGGTTTATAGATGACTTGATTTTTCTGTGTGAAGGAGGGGAAGCAAAAATTGATGAATTTATATCAGAGTTCCAAAATAATAGGGTTAACCTCAAATTCGAAGGTATACAAATAGGAAAAAAAGTATCATTTTTGGATGTAGAGGTAGATGTATCTAAGGGATATCTACATACTAAGATACATAGAAAACTTGAAGAACACGTTAAGTACCTTAAGGCTAAAAGTTGCCACCCCCCTCCCCCCATACTATAGAGGCGCTCCCTATTGGAGAGTTTACTAGGTTGCATAGATTATGTAATGATACAGAAGAATTAAGACAGGAAATTCACAGAATGCATAACATGTTCTACTCAGGAGGGTATAGCCAGCAAATAATAGATAAGACTTATTATAAAATTGGTCAGATTTATACACAAGAATGTAAAAGACATAGAAATATAATAAGTTATGATAGTAATGAAAGAAAAAAATAATTCAGAGATTTATTTCATCACAATATATAGTGTTTTTAGTGATAAAGTTATAGCTATGGTGAAATATTATTGAAATTTTGGGGAAAAAATCCAAGGAAGCAAGAGACTGGTTACCAGGAAATTTAAAATTCTCCTATAAAGTAGGGAGAAGTATTAAACGTTTTTTAGTTAAAGATAGAGTGATTAAACCAGAACTTAAATTTTATGATGCACTAAGAACAGTTGGTACTGAAATCTGCGGTAAAAGCAAGGCATGTAAGCATATAGTTGCAGGGTTTGACAATATAAATGGTATAAAATTTAATGGGAAAGCAACTTTTAGATGTGATACAAAGGGCATTATATATGCACTTAAATGCCCCTGTAATAGGTTCATAGGTAGGTACTAGGCTATTGGCCCTAGGGCCTATATAAGCCTAGCCAAAAAATGTACCCTGGCTTTCGCCACCCAAGAAAATTATTTTCCTGTGCCCCTGTCGAGCAGAGCCACAGAAGTTATCCCTGGGGTGAATTTCCCATTTCCCATCCAATCATCAAGATTTTTCTTGAAGAGTGCTAATGAGGAGCTCTGTTTGACATAGATAGGTAGTCTGTTCCAGAGTATGGGAAGTCTCTGGGACAGGAATCTATCCCTCCAGCATGTTCTGTTTATTGTGGTGACAAGGTTTAGGTCCCTAGAGCGTGTAGCTTGGAGGGATTGGGATTTCTTTAAGTAGAGCATGTCCAACAGCTCTGGGTTTGACATAGCTTTGTATGTTAGGCAGAGATCACCCCTGAGTAGGTGATATGCAATGGAGTAAAGCTGTAGTTTTTTGAGACGGTCTGCGTAGGGCATCTGTTTGAGGCCAGTAATCCTCTTTGTGAGGTATTTATGTGGTCTTTCCAGTTGTTGTAGATTTCTTGTGAGGTACATACCAAAAGGGGCATTGTACTCTATAATGGGTCTAATGAGTGATGAGTAGAGGGGAACAATGACCTCTTTTTTTTTCTGGATGAGAATTCTTTTATGATGAGATGAGCCATGTAGAAGTATTTCCTGACCACCCTGGCGATGTGATTATCAAAGTAGAGGCTACTGTCCACCTGTGTCCCAAGGTCTCTTATCACATTTTCGGCATTAAGTAGACTACCAGCTATGTGGTAGTTCATGGGTACAGAGTTTTTACCAAAGGGGATGACAATACTCTTTTTGGCATTGAGCTTCAGGCCATGGCTTTGACACCAGGTATCTGTCTCAGTGAGGCCCTTTTGTAGTGTCCATATCATTAGGAGTTTTGATTATGGCTCCTAGTTTGCAGTCATCTGCACACTTTGTTAGCCAAAGACCTTCTGTGTTAGCCTGCACTTCAGAGAAGTAGATACCAAACAGGAGAGGACCCAGGACTGAACCCTGTGGTACTCCACTTGTCACTGGTCTGAAGTCAGATTTGGAATCCGCTACTTTCACATTGTGGGTTCTGTCCGTGAGCCAGTTGGCAACCCATCTTGTGACATAGGGATTTATAGCTAGTTTAGTGAGCTTATCTATAATTCCAGAATGGGCGAGATCTAGATAAGCTGTGTGAACCATTTTACCCTCATCTATGGCTTTGGTGACTGCTTCAAAGAAGTCAATCAGGTTTAGGAGACATGATCTGCCTTTTACAAATCCAAACTGGGTAGGGTCCAGAGTTTGGAGATTACCAATATCTTTGTTTATGAGTTCCACGATGATACGTTCCATGGCCTTGCAGACCAGGCTCATCAGGCTAATGGGGTGGTTGTTCCCGGAGTCCGTTGTGGCTCCCCCTTTGTGGAGTGGGATAACCATCGCGGTGCACCATTCAGTGGGTACAAAGCCTGAGGTGAGGCTATGATTGAACATGGTACTTAGGCAGGGTGCCAGTTCATTCTGTAGTTCGTGTAGAATGCAGCCTGGGATATTGTCAGGTCCCATGGATGCTGTGTTCTTGGCTTTGGAGAGTGTGTTTTTTACCTGTGCAGCCATGATTATAGGAACCTTGCATTCTTCCGGTATAGAGATGGGACCTCTAGGGGGTGAGAGGGGGGTAAAGTTAGCACTGAACCTATCTGCTAGGATGTTGGCAATATCAGTTGGTTCTGTATATTTAGGGCCACTGTGCTGTAACTCAGAGCAGATCTGAGTGTTCCCATTGAGATTCTTGAATAAGTTTTATATTGGGGAAACAAAAAGGCGTTTTAAAGTCAGATTGCTTGAACGCATTAGAGACATTGAAAATGTTAAAATGTCTAGCTCAGTAGCAGAGCATTTTATTATGAACATCAGAGTCAGTCTCATGGGTTAGTAGGTACAATATTAGAAAAAGTTATAGATAATTATTTGTATAAAAATATTAAAAATGTTTTAGTGTATAAAGAAGCAGTTTATATTTTAAAATTTGATACTTTGGTACCACAAGGAATGAATGTAGATTTTAATTGGAGAGTTTTACTTTAAATAATTTTGTAAGTAATTAAATAATAGGATTATTGAATAATTGATTGAATGAATGTATTATAAATATGAAATGTGAAGTTTGTTCAGTATTCTCCTGTGAAGGCATTAGCTGAGACGTCAGAGGAGTAAATGCTGTTTTGCTTCTTTTTTTGGGTCACTGGTTTGTGTTTTTTTTTCCTTCAGAACTGTCCCTATTTCTAGTGTCTGTTTGAAGAATGTGACAATTGCACACATTTCTGCAATGGTCTCATGATCTTTGGTTCACACCTTTACCAAACATTATTTGTTGAACTCTATGAGTCAGGCCCCATTTTGCACTTCTTTACTTCAAAAAGTCCTGGGAAATGTAATGGCATTGTTTGTTATACTTCACAGCAGTGACCCAAAGCATATTGGCTTGGAAGTCAGCTATATAACAGATGTGCGAGTACTCAGCATATCACTTAATGTATGGAAATACCCTCTGTACTGGGTAATTAGTACCTTCCCACATCCCCCATTGATTGGATGTTCTTTTCATTCACCATTTAGGATGGAGTTTCCTGTAATATGAACATGTATATCATTTTGTATTTGTGTTTACATCTGTCACAGAGTTTGTTCTGTGTTGTGGGGGTTGTTCTTGGAAATGCTCAAACTGGGTATGCCCTTCTAGACTGGAACGTGTTGTCATGATTTGTAGCACTGAAAGACAGAAACACCTTTGAGCAAGGGAGCTACGGAATGCAGCAAGTTTTTGCAGGAACTGGAATCTCAGAAGAAGAAGATGAAGAAATCCCAGCTCTGACCCCCTGAAGAGGACCTTTTCAGCGGACAGTCTGACTTGGTGACTGCTTATATACCTGTTATTTTCTACTCCTAAATGCAAAGATATAATGCATCTTAAGTGTCCTGGGGGCTATTCCTTCCTATCTGGGACATGAATGTGTCTAGAAACATGTTAATGAACTTTCCCAAACAAATTAGAATATGCTTAGATGAAGCTTTTAGCTTTGAAGACCCTCATTGTAGTAGCAGTCACTCAAACAAAGAACATTAAAGAACTTCAAGCCCTCTCTGTAAGAAATTGTGTAGAAGAAAATGTGTAGAACTATTTTATTTTATATTTTATATTTGTTAACCGGGAGAGTCCGACTGGATTTTGGTCCATTTTCAGTGGAGGCCCGGGGAGAAAAGCTCCATAGATACATACATACAGACAGAGTAACTTGACAATTGTATACATTTGTACAAGACAGTTACATACTTTGACAATTATATACTTTGTGCAAGAACACTTACAAAAAAACTATTCCGGATATGCCCAGATTTAAGAAATTATAGACTTTTATGCAGAAACACAATAATTGTAGTAGTACACAGCTGTGCAAGTTCTCCTATAGTTCAGCAGTACAGTCACTAATTTATCAACTGGGACAGCTGAAGTATCAAAATTATGGTAAAGATAGTTTCAACAAGAGGCCAGGTTTTAGAGATTCATAGTAAATAGAGAGAGGGTTAGATAGGGGTTTATACAGGAGCAGAGCCAATGTATTTTTAAGTGTTTTTTAAGAGATGTTTTAAATTGAGTTAAAGAGGGGACTGCAGTGAGTTCAGCAGGAATAAGTTCCAGATTTTGCCAACAGAGTTGGTAAATAGAGTCACCAGCTAAGTTGTTGGTTTTAACAGTTTGAACTAGCATTCTATTGGAGGAGCGGAGAGTTTTTAGGTTACTGTATGGGATGATGATATTTTTAAGTATGGGTGTGTTTTCTGGTCGATAGAGATCTTTGTGTGCCATGATTAATTGATTATACTGAATTTGACAGGGTAGTCTAGCTAGCCTAGAGCTTGAAGGTTAAGACAATGATGTTGTCTATATGGTGAACCTGTGGCAAATCGGGCAATATTATTGTAGTAGCTAGTGAGTTTATTTAGGTCAGATTTACTTAGATTTGTAAAAATAGGAGAAGCATATAGCCGGGTTATCATGGTCTTAGCAGATGGGGTAAGAAATTGTTTAATCTTATATAAAGAGCCAAGTTTCTTATTTTCTGACTTAATGGTACGGTCGATGTGAGCATTGAACTTGAGATTGTTGTCGATTAATACACCTAGTACCTTAGTAGTTGGTTCTGGGGAAATTATAGTTCCATTGTTGGATTTTATGGTAAGTAATGGCAATGGAACCTTACTAGTGGAGGTAAAGAGTAACAGCTTTGTTTTATTTTGATTTAATAGAAGACACTGGTGAGTGAGCCAGTTTTCTACCTTATTAAAGGTACTTTGGAATAGATTCTGTAAATCTGTCGGAGAGGTAGCAGAGCAGATTAGGGCAGAGTCATCCACATACTGAATACACGTTGTTTTTGGGATGACTGTATTCAAATCATTAATGAAGATGGAGAATAGGAGTGGGGCTAATATAGACTCCTGAGGGACTCCAAGGATGACTGGTAATAGGATGGACGCATTCCCCTTCCATAATACAGCTTGTTGTTTGCCACTTAGATAAGACTGAAACCAGAGAATTGCTTGGTTATGTAGTGAGAGTGTTTTTAGTGTACTTATTAGTAGGTAGTGGTTTACCATGTTGAACGCCTTAGATAGGTCTAAGAAAAGGGCAGAGGAGAGCTTGTTGTTACGGTTTTGATTTATTGTATGAGAGAATGATAGGAGGGCTGAGGTTGTACTATGGTATGGTCTAAAACCATGCTGGGAGGAGGATAGAAGATTGTTCAGCTTGAGATAGGGTAGGAGTTGTTTGTGGATACATTTTTCCATGATTTTTGTCAAGGGTGACATGATGGCTATAGGTCTATAGTTTGATAATTCAGTGCAGCTACCTCCTTTATGAAGAGGAATAATATGAGAGATCTTCCATATGGAAGGGATGTAGGCTTTGAGAATAGTTCTATTGATTAATATTGAAATGGGGTATGCTAATTCATCTGCGGCTTTTTGTAGATACACTGCTGGGAGGAGATCTGCTGATAGGGTGGTGGGTTTTAGTTTCTTGATCAGTGACATGATAAGTGATGTTGGTACTGGTTGAAAACTGAAGGACAGATGCGTTTTGGGTGCAGGGTTGATAGTACTTGGGCTATTGGGGGCTAGATTGTTGGCGGGGGATTGAATAGTTTCTGTAATGAAGGTGTTGAAGGTGTTAGCCACATTTTCTGGAGGTTTTTGGAGGGTAGTCAAGGTGTTAGGGGTAGTGGAATGTCGTGGGTGGAGGAGGTTATTTAAAGTAGCCCAAAATTTCTGCAGGCGATTTTAGTGTTTTTGTTGCAGGTGACAGTAATATTTTTTTTGTCTAGTGTAATGAACTTCTTTGTATCATTCCTTAGTTGTTTATGTAATAGTTGGTCCTTTGGGGATTTGGTGGTTCTCCAGGAAGCCCAGGCTTTGTTCCTTCCTATGATTTTTTTGTCTGGTATCTTTTGGCAGCCATGGTGCTACTTTTTTATTGGTTCTGATTGTTCGAGTAGGAGCGTGATTGTCAAGGATTTCAAGAAACTTAGAGTTAAAGTAAGCAACTGCTTCATCTAGTGGGAGCCATTTTAGGCAAGACCAATCATATAACTTGAGCTCATTTTGGAATTTAGTTTGATTAAAGTTCTTATTGCTCCTTATGGTTTTGAAGATGGCTGGCTAAGGAATATAATTTTTTTGCCTGATTATATAGGTGAGGTAGTGATCACTAATATCCTCAGGTTGGGTGCCTGTTTTATACATGTAGGGGTGGTTGTTTATGAGAATCCAGTCTAGAATACTTTCTTTGTTGTGGGTTCATAGGTTCATAGGTTCATACTAGGCTATCTGCCCTGGGGCATTTATAAGCCTAGCCCGATTGTGTTTGGCTTACGCCACCCTTTGATTTGAGTATACTGTGCCCTTTTTAAAGTTTAGTTTACTGTGCCTCTGTCTAATAGTGACACGGAAGTAATCCCCGGGACAAACCTACGATCCCCCATCCACTCATCAAGATTCTTCTTGAAGAGAGTCAGTGAGGTCCTCCGCCTAACATGAATTGGAATTCTATTCCAGAGCGAAGGGAGCCTTTGGGTTATGAATCTGTCCCTCCAGCATGTTCTATTTATTTCTGTGCTGAGGTTCAAATCCCTCGAGCGCGTGGCTCTAAGGGATTTAGATTTTTGGAGGTGGAGCATGTCCATTAATTCTGGGTTGGACATAGCTTTATATGTCAGGCATAGATCGCCTCGAAGTAGGCGGTATGCATCTGAGTAGAGCTGGAGTTTTTTTAACCGAGCAGCATATGGCATCTGTTTGAGTCCCTTGATCCTCCTGGTGAGGTACTTTTGGGGTCTTTCTAATTGCTGCAGGTGTCAGGTAAGGTACATCCCAAAGGGGGCATTGTATTCTATGATGGGCCTGATGAGGGATGAATAAAGGGGCACGATTACCTCTCTTGATCTAGATGTGAATCCTTTCATGATGAGGTGGGCTATGTAGAAGGTCTTTCTAACCACTTTGGCAATGTGGTTGTCAAAGGAGAGATTGCTATCAACTTGGGTCTCCAGATCCCTAATTACTTTCTCTGTACTTAATGGTTTACCACCTATGTGGTAATTTGTGGGCACATTGTTTTTGCCAAAGGGTATGACTATACACTTTTTGGCATTTAGCTTTAGACCATGGCTCTGGCACCAGTTATCCATCTCTGCGAGACCATTTTGAAGGATGTTTGTGTCAGCTGGAGAGTTGATTATGGCACCCAGTTTGCAGTCATCTGCGAACTTGGTGAGCCATAGTCCTCCCACGTTGGCCTTACTGATTCTAGTGAGGGAAGATATGACCCAAGTAAAGTTGTACAAATGTAAGTGGGTGGTGGTGGGGGGCTGAGAAACAGGTGTTCCAGTTGATATTAAAGTCCCCTAGAACAATGGTTTCTTGTGGGCAGTTTATGGTTAGTCACTGGAGGATGTCTTCTAGGGGATTTGTGTTGTTACCTGGAGGAATATTAATACAAACAATATTTATAGATTTATGTTTGTTAATTTGCAGTTTAATAATAAGTATTTCTGCATTATTAGTTTGGAGAGCTTGTGACGGACTAGATATGGTTACATCCTATGTGGATTTATACAATACTGCTACTCCTCCTCCCTTTCTAGTGGTGCGGTCTAGTCTTAGTATATTATATCCTGGGGGTATAACCTCATTGTCATTAGTAGTAGTAAGTTTGAGCCAGGTTTCACTAAGGCAAAGTATATCAGGGGAGTGTATGGCCAAGAGGGCGTGCATGTAATGGATTTATTATTTAAGCTTCTTATATTGAGGTGGCAGACCAGGAGTGAGTTGGAAGGTTTGTTTATTTTTTTCAGGCTAGTAGGGGTATTATTTATAGGGTTGATAGCATCTGGGGGGCTTGGGCCAGGGTTAGGGTGTATGTCCCCATCAATTATGAGGTTCAATTGTAGTCTGATTGTGAGTTTTTAGAGTTTAAGTATTAGTTTTTGATAGTGTCTTGTTTTGGGGTTAATATATTTGACTCTAATTGGATGCTGAAATTTTGTATTGATGGGGTTAGGTGAGAGGGGGAGTAGTAGGTCTTTAAAGCTATTTGATGGATTTGGGGTGCTGGTCTGGGACCTAGGGTAGTGAGAGCCTAGGAGGTCCTGGTGTTCATACGCTGTTAGAAGATAGGTAGTTATCAGTAGGGGTATTAGACAGTAGGAGGGCTTTGATCTGGGAGGTAAGGTTGGAATTTGTGGAAACATTTTAGAGTTATTTTAAGTAAAGCCTGCTAGATACTGGAGTGCTCCTAGCCAGTTTAGGGAAACAATAGGGAAGTAGATAGTGTTACAGTTCGGGTCCTGTCTTTGAGTAAGATAATGCTCAGTGATTTACCAGAAAATCAAAAATATTATGAGGGACAGAGCAATAATATGATGCAAAATCATGGATATTCTGCTTAATTCTGCACAGTTGAGAAGTATGCCTTCACTTGGTCAATTAACCCATTCTTTACCAGTTCAGGTGACACCTGACTGAGAAGGTGTCATCACCCAGTCAACCATGAAAGGTGGTTTGCAGTTTTTCTGTTTTTCTTCCCAGCCCTAATGTGAGTACCTTCAGCAAGGCACCAGGGAGGGGACATGCAGTGGATTGACAGTGGAGAATGTCCCTTATTCTATAAGAGGTGTTACATCCTAGCAGCCCTATCCTTCCTCCCACAGAATAATCGGTGGTCTGTCCAGTATCCACTAAAAGATCACACTGCCCTGTGTACCTCTGAATGCACACAAACCCCACCATCTCCCCAGGAGAGGTGAGTGGGCCCCGATCCTTCACTCCTTTTCCTCATCCCTACCTGGCTCCTCCTGTGCCAGGGCTGCTAATAAAACCACAAATGTCTGGGTCACAGTCAGGTCACCATCCCTCTGTACTATGGAGGCAGGCTCCTTTGTTTTCTTCAGATAGCTCTTCCCATGTGAAGTGGAAGCTTCAAACTTTGGATGGGAAATGGGCCATCTTTATGTCAGAAGAGCTTAAGGCTCAATTTACTAGAGATATAGCTGCTTGTGTTGCTGTGACAGTCATACGTTTTTAATGAATACTTGCAGGTCTGCATATAAGAAACATCTAACAATTTACCTTGTGTGCTGAGATTAGGAACAGTCTTAAATGAGGCATCAGTGTGCTTAGAATGTTTTTTGTGTAATTAGCTCTTCTGCCCACACCCTTCTGTTTCAGGTACTTTATACAATATGCAGCAGTTAAGAGTACTCCGGGTTATACACATATCATCATGAAACTGTTATATTCATGTAGCTTTAGCTATCTGACAAATATAGTATAAACTTTACTCTAACACAAATAATGGCTTTTTCAAATAAGGAAGAAATAGTGGGTCAGATTACTGTCTTGAAGAAAACTGCTACAGCCAAAATAACTTCTTGGATTTAGATGCCAAAGAAAGACCATAAGCTGACCACTGGACTTTCAGTTCCGGAATTCACATGCTGGATAAAATTCTAGTCAAAATCCTAGCCTAGAGGAATGTGGAAAGAAAAAGGATATTAGTTAAGAATGAACTGCTGCTAATTCATTAAACAGGGTGATGGCAGATTTGATGAACCAAGCACTCCTTACATGTCATAAAATCTGTTTGTTTCTAAAGCAATTCATGAAAAAAATATTCCATTACTAGCATATATACTGAAGATACCTTGATGGCAGCATTTTAAATATTTCAGACAGTCATCATGCAGACGGCTAAATTTAACAGCCATATTACTCGAGTGACATTTTTGCAAGCTCACTAATCCTGCCAGCCAGGGATGGAGGTATAGGTGGTAACAGCCATGCACTAGTGGTAATTGTTGGAGAATAGTGATAGTAGCCTATTGGCATGTGTACATGTAATTCACATTAGGAATTGAAGCAGAACAGTGAGCAGGAGATACTAAAAAAACTTTTTGCAGCTCTCAAGATGACATTGTACCATGATGCCCTGATGTTCTCTCCTGACACTTTCCCCACTACTTACATTAAAGGGTATCCCATGTTGGTTCCAAAGGGGTAGGCTGGACAAGGGTCATACAAGTGGAGCAAATTATAGAGGTGAGGTTCTGGGTCATGTCTGATGCCAGATAACTTTTGAGAACCAAAAAAAGAAAGAAAAAAAAAGAGAGAGATATACCTTCACAGAAGGAGGTGACATTTCCACTTTTTAATAAATTATGTGTAGTAATTGCAAGTAAAATAAAATGATGCCTTCTTTCTTTAACTGGGATCTTGTAATATTCAGCAGGAACAAGGATAAACACTAAGCTTCCCAAAAGAAACATAATATGCATACCTGTTTCATGGTGAAGTGATGACATGGTGGTTCAAGAGTTCATGATAAGCATTTTTATCTGTACAATGAACTCAAGATACCAGAACTATTGATCCTTGTTGTCCCTTCTATCCATCTGAACATTTGGGTTATCTGCTTCAAGGTGGATCCAAGCTGGCAGTATTTTTAGAGTGTCTTCAGCACTCAAGCTCCTCTCTCCCATAATGCAGCGAATCAAGAACATCTCCTCAGATCTCATTTGCTGCCCATCTGGTCAGATGCGAATCTCCAGTGCTGCAGGCAGTTATTGTCTAGTCATACCCATAAAGTGTTTTTTTTTTTTTGTCTCTAAGCCAGCGATATAGTTTGGTCTGTCTATGGACCATTGGGATTTCTTCTGTTGGGGAGAAGGTTTCAGGGTTCAAAAAATACATTGACTGCAGGGATAAAATCCCAACTCAGGATTGACAGCACAGTGTGTTTATTGCTTAGGTCCTGATCACTTGAATGCTAACTGTGATATTTGCTCATCCTTTGGATAATGAGCCCCAATGGACAGAAAAAAATAAGTGGATTATTAGGGGCCTTCTTCCAGGTTTAATGGGAGAATTGATCAGCTCCATCAGTGAGATGCTACCTCCCAAAGGTGCTGAAAAAAAGGTAGTTAAATCTTCAGAAAAAAAAATGTCTAAGGATAAAGAGGAGGACAGGGATAGCTCTAAGAATAGAGATAGATACAACAGCAGAGATGGGGACAGGAGAAGGAAAGACAGAAAAGCAAAAGACCCTCAGATTGACCATCTACTTCTGCTCTGGTTTGAAAGATGGCAAGGCCGCTAGGACATTCTCCTCCCTTGGTATCAACCTATTCAGAACCATCTTGGCTCCAACCTCCTATTCCTTCCTCGAGCAATTCCAAGGCTATTGTAATCTTGGGTCTTTCCCCAAAAACAATTTCATAATTAGAATCTCCATCCTCAGAGAGGGAGTTGTCTAGGTTTTTCACTTTAGACAACCCTCCACTTCATCCTTTAAGTCCATTAGGTCCTCCAGGAGCTTCATAGACATAAATTGAGACAAGATGATGAGAGCTTTTGTGAAGGCTCAGACAGATATGGGAGTCATTCCCTCCACCACCACTATGAGAGTGGAGAGAGACGACCCACCCACTCCCATTAGAGTTGCTTAATCTGCAGTCCTTATGTCAGATCTTGTAGCTTCAGGAATAAGGTTTATATTAATTTCCCCCAATCAGCATCAACACCCTTGGGGTTTTTGTTGTTGACAGTTTCTCTGGCCTGCTCGACTCAGGAATTTTTGGAGTCAGTGGTGTCTGAGTGCCAAGAAGTTGATGCTGGTCATCTAGGAATGGGATCACTTCCAACTTGTTTGGCCATTTCTTATCCCTGGATGCTTCATCCCTTGAAAATTTGGCTCCAGACTTAGCCTCAGATCTGGCAGGGTTATCAACTCTGAGAGACTGATTTTCTGATCTTTTGCCCCTGGCGTCAGGTCCAGATCAGGGTTACTCACTCCAGTGCCCTTGGCTCTGTCCTCAGCATTCAAGGTTTTTGTGAAGATCCTGGTCCAGCAGTCTACTCAGGAGGGGTGCATTTCCCTCACCTTGGCTTCACCCAGACCTCCCAATGAATCTGTGACTGTTGGCTCTCATCATCTTTCCCAGGGACAGCTCATTTCAAAGAGCCTCAATCCATCGCTTACTCAAGGGACCAGAGACACATCTGACTTTTCACTTGTTTCCCCAACTGAAGAACACAGAAAGTGTAAGAGTAAGAGGAGGTACTTGAACTCTCCTCAAGGGTCCCTTGTTGTGGACACTGACAGTAATGAAGGAGAGAGATAACCTAATAACCTAGTTCTCCCCTTGAGGATAATGCATTTGTTGAGTTGATGGAACTGTTAAGACAGCGAAGGAACTGGTCAACTGACACCCCTTGTCCTGATGAGGAATTATTTTCTGAGGCCTTTGGAGTGGACTTGTCTATATACCTTCTGAGTTTTTTCTCCTGTGAGTGACTTATTGATGTTATTTTACAGAGGGCTTGGCAGGATCCTGATGTGGAGGAACCAATCCCACACAAATCGGACAAGGCACTTGTCCCCCTCAAGGATCGATCACATTGGTGCAAGTGTCCCTTTGTGGACCCTATTGTTACTGCAGCAGCCACCAAAAATGAGCTATCTGAAGAGAACTCTATGATCCATCCAAATAACAAGGAGTTTAGAGTGGCAGATAATTTTGGGAAGCATTTATGTGCTTTAAGGACATTAATATGACCAAATCACCTGCAGAAAATTTTCACACCATCAAGTGGCTAGCCTTGACATGGCACACAGTCTGTGTTCCATGTTACTATATAATTATATATTTGGTAATATATAATTATTGACTATGGGATGGGTAAGACCAGTTTCTAACCAAATGGGATAGGTTAATTCGAGCACAAAAAGGGAAACCGCCTAGGCTTAAAATGGCCTGCAAGGGCAGCCAGTTTAGTGCTTACCTATGAACCTATATTTTCCTATCTAGAAGATAATGTGCACCACAGTTGATACCCAAAGTGGTTGATTTATTCAACTCTTCCCCCTATAGGCACCATCTCATGTTAACTCCATTCTTGGGTGAATTTGAGGTGAAAATGCTCAGCATGCTTTTGGGATGTTGGAGGAACCCCACAAAGACACAGGAAGAGCATGCAATCTCCTGAATTGGCAAGAGGTTAGGATCAAACTTTGTACCTTGTGTATGGGAGGAGAAGACCTTGACCATTATGCTAACTCTTTCTTCACATACAAGAGTGGTCAACATGCAACTCAGGTAGGCTTCCTCCTCACAAAGAAAGGAAAGTGGAGTAGAATAAATGACTGCAAAGTCATCCCCAGTGAAACATTTGGCTCACTGCATAAACTACTATTTCCAATAGTCAGCTGCAAGCAATGGTCAAAGAAGGCTCTAAACTCAACAGAGACTAAACTGAAAACCTCACAGTTGATTAGAGAAAAAGCACAAGAGTTCAAGGAATTACTTGTGACTCTAGCAGCTCAGGAAGAAGAAATACACGGAGTCAAAGAAGAATGGCAGCACTCAAAACAGCATGTGTGAGGACTGTAGAACAGATATATGCATCCAGGCCAGGTATGAAAGCCAGGTACATAAGGAAAGTTAGTGGCAGAATGCAAAAAGTCCAGGAAGTCGTCAAAAGAAGCCAGCAGGGCAGGAAAAAGTTGGAGATAGAAAATATAGACCATGGTAAGAAGGAGTACTGCTTGGGCTAACACAGAGGCTAAGAGAAGAGTTGCAATAGTAAAGAACAAGCCTTCAAAGGCACTCTATCAACTTCTGGAAAGTGACTTAGTAAATGTCACAAAGAAACTCAGGTTGCAAGACGTAGACAGAAGGATAAAGAAGATAGTGTGACACCATTCATAAGGGATGTCAGCAGTCTGCTCGTCATCCCACTGGACATGAAAGGCAAATGGAAGGAGTGCTTCTAGCAGCTTCTGAAAGAAGAAGACCGCACAGAAGCTGTACTGCCCCAGACACAGCTTACAATGAAAGAATAGGGGAACCACCCTAGAAGAAGTAAGAACACAACTAAGGAAAATTAAGTCTGGGAAAGCAGCAGGCTCAGATGAGGTCATGGCAGTTATAATCAGTATGTTGGGTGAGATAAGGGAGAAATGGTTTCTGAGGGTACTCATAGCAGTATGGAGAGAAAGGCATATTCCAGATGACTGTAGAATAAGCATACTAGTGGCAGTGTACAAGAACAAAGGGGGCATTCACAACTGTGGACAGTACAGAGGTATCAAACTCCTATCACTTTGCGTGAAAGTTCTGGAGAAGGTGACTGATAAATGAATATTCAGAGTAGTAGAAAATAAGACAGAAGACAAGCAGTTCACATTCAGATCAGGATGTAGCACAACCAACCCAATGTTTGCAGTGACACAGATAGTTGAAAAGAAGATAGCAATGAGGAAGGAGTCCATCTGTACTTCCTAAACATGGAGAAAGCATATGATAAGGTCCAAAGAAAACTGATTTGGGCAGTCCTGTAGTGGTCTGAAGTCCCAGAAGCGTTGTCAGATTTAGTGCAGGCTATGTACAAAGCCTCAATGGTTCAAGTTCAAACAGTGTTTGGTCTCACAGAGGGGTTCCCAGTAGGAGTGGGTGCACATCAGTGATCAGCTTTGAGCCCACTGCTGTTCATACTAGTTGTGGACTACATTAGAAAAGACTGGTCAGAGGGGACAGGTCAAAAAACAGTTATATGCAAACAATGTGGCATTACATGAAGACTGTTAGCAAGAACTTCTACAAAGGATAGGGAAATGGAATGCAAAGCTGCGGGCACATGGGATGAAACTAAGAACAAATAAGACAGTTATAATGACAACAAATGGGGGAAATCAGAAGAAGCTGAAATAGTGGAACAGGTTACCAGCTTCAAGTATCTGGCAGGGGTGGTTGAGGAGAAAGGAAGTTTGAATGAGGATGTCAAAGCTAGAATCAAATTGAAAGAAATAGGGGATCCTAAGTGAAAGACCAGCACTGGTAGAGTTTTTAGTAGAATCTATAACAGAATCTGCTGTTAAAAAAGGAATAATTAATAGAGCATATAAAATATTGCATGATAACTATAAAAAGAAATAATTAATAGAGCATATAAATATTTCATGATAACTATAAGAATCAATCAGAGGAAGCTAGAAAATATTGAGAAGAGAGAGTAGATTCCCTGAAGACTACACTGTCAGAAGTACTAGGTGAGCAAACTGGTGTAACTAAGGAAATTATTTTTTGAGCTATGATACAGAATCAGAATTGCCTAGACATAGTAAGGCCTTGCTGACTCTAATTATGGTGGCTGCCAAAAAAAGCAATTACTAGAAAATGGAAATCAAAGTCTAAATCATCTGTACTAGAAGTAGTGAATATTGTAACAGAGATAAAACAACTGAAACTGTGATCTTTAGAAAAGGGCAAGACACATTGCATAGAAAAAATAGGAATTGTGGGAACAATACATCCAAAGGATGAATAAAGTTTAAAAAAAGACAGGATTTGAATGAAATATGTAATGTCTGGCTGACAATGACTGGATAGATTATAAGTGATGTGTAATGTATGCAACTAAAATTATGTCAGTATGGTTTGTGATGTATGTTTGCAGCTAAAATTATGTCAAAATGGTTTATTTTCATTTATAAAAATGTATGATTGCCTGTGTCATACATGATAATTTAACAAAGATGATTTTTGTTTAAAAAAAAAGCTAGAATCAGAGGGGCTGCAGCCAACTGGCACAGAGTGTCAAGGGTAATGTATGAAATAAGAATCCAAAAGAAGCTGAAAAGTAAGGTGTAAAAAAACAGTGGCCTGACCAGTATTTCTGTTGGTACAGAAACCCGGGCAGTTAAGGCAGAGCAGCTGAGGAAGCTAGAGGTGATTGAGATGGAGTGCCTGAGATGGGTGGTAGGATGCACACTGTGGGACAGATGAAAATATGAGGACATCAGAGCAGAAGCCAAAGTAGCTCTGATTGCAGAGGCAGTCTAAGAGGACAGGTTACAATGGTTCAAGCAGAAATGTCGAAAAGCAGAAGACAGTCTATTGAAGAAGATTTGGGACAGTCAGGAAAAAGACAAGAAGAAACACGGGCATCCAGCAAAGAGATGAATGAATTTGTGAGTGAAGACCTACAACATTCAGGAATGAGTGCTGAAGAAGGAAGGACAGTGACACTGAATCAGGAGAGATGGTGAGAGTTGACACAACACCCTGACCCCATGTAGAAAATGGGAGAAAAGGGGGCCGATGATGATGATGTGTATGCTTCAAGGATTTTTTCCCTTACAGTATTGAGCTATATTTCTCATATTATCATATTCCAGAGGGAAATAGCTAGTGAACTACTAAAGTCCCTCAGGATACCACAGACAACAGAGACTAGGAAGTTAGTGGAATTACAATTACCTATCATATTTTTGATTACTAATGTCACCATGAGGCTCATTTCCAATGCAGCAGACAGAGCAATAAGAGCAGCGGGTACTAGCCATTGATTTGCTGAGGCTGTGTGATTTAATTGACAACTTCAAGGTGTCCTTCCTTAATGCCTCTTATAATAAGTCATCTCATTTTGGACCCAAGTTAAAGGATACCCTGACTAAGCGTAAGTAAAAAGGCAGAACATTATCTGCTATGGAAGTCTGCTTCTTTAACCATCAAAGACCTTACCCCAGGAATTGGAATGGAGAGAAGCATCTCTTGTTGAAGTCCAAGCATTTTGCATCTGACACCTCTTCTGATAGAGCACTCCAAAGCAGAATGGGGGAACTCCAATGGGAACCTCCTCTGAGGCAGAGAAGGTCCACAAAATCAAGGGTTTACAGGTTACAGGTCTCTTTTCTGGTAAACCATTTCAGCATTCCTAAAATATTGCCCACCTGCTTCCCTCTGGGATTGCTTGGCAGTCCAAAAGGTACCTTCTCTTCTAGCTGAAAGCCAATCACTATCAGTTCAGAGCTCACCACAACCTTCAAGATGTTCAGCAAGTGTATGGAAGTAGTGGCAGTACAGTAGCGTTTGCAAGAGTTCCAGATGTTCCTGTATTTAGATGACTGGTTCCTCACTGCAAGAACAAAAGAACCCTTAATCCAAGCAAGATATTTTTGTCATTTCCATAAATTATGAAGAATCAAGCTTGCAACCCACTCATTCACTGGATTTCATAGTTTGCCGTCTAGACATAGGATCACAAATTGGGAGATTACTAATGTCAAGGCTGACTTCCCTTCACTTTTAGGCATAAAATATCTTCATTATTCTAAATCCACTAGCGTCTCTGCAACCCACTCAGTCGCTGGATGTCATACTTTGCTATCTAGACACAGGATCACAAGTTGTGAGATTACCAGTGTCAAGGCTGATTTCCCTTCACTTGTAGGCATAAAATGTCTTCAGACTTTGGCTCAAAGGCAAGATTTATGTTTTTTAAACTTTGTTGACTTTTGAAACAGTCACCAATTGTGATGAGAAAGGCAGTCCATACAGCCTATTACCTCGATCTGGCTGGCTAAGGATACAATACCCCACTTTCGGGTATCATTGAAAACTCACTCATCTTAAATGTTAACCCATACATCACAAGATGGGTTGCAAACTGGCTGATGACAGAACCACACCACAGGTCCAGTGCTGGCGCCATGTCAGACTCAAAAGCCGTCACAAGTGGTGTCCCATTTTTCCAACTCCACCAGCATCTCTAATTCGTCATTTGCTTGGACCCCATGGCAGCTTTGAAAACCTTGATCCTATATGAAAGTTCTTCATAAAAGTTCTTCAGTGGAACATTTTGATATAGTGGTCTGTTAACACACCCTGTTCACCATCCAAACAGCCTATCATCCTTGCACCATTATCACAAGTCTTTGTAGATAACTTCTCCTCTAGTTTTGCAAGGATGTCCATTTGTCCTTTCTCTTTCCATGCCCACAGTGACCCACTGAGGTGTGGTACAAGGAATGCGGATCAGTCAGGAAGCCTATCTTCACACCAACATATAGATGAGGAAATTCTGCTACAAGACACAAACAAGCAGTAAGATGTCAGACATTTTTACTAAGCGCTTTTCATCTCACTAATAGTGAGACTTCCTCAGATAACATACCATACTCTCTTGCCATTCTTATATTAAAATCAACCAATCAGTTTAATGTATCAATCAAACCAGCTCCACACTGGTTTAACCATTTCCCTTCCATAACAAATTATCCCCATTTTAAAAGTAAATCTCATAAAAACATGTTATTCTAAAACACAATATGTTTACTACTGCCTTACATATTAACTAATTTAATTCATATCAGTACTTTCATACACAATTAAACATAGGAATAGCATTACTTATGCAGGAGCAAAGGTAGTAGGCAACTTACTAAAGAAATATGTTAAGCAAGAAGGACAAATTTGTAAAGATTTGTGGACGTTCCTAGATAAAGTCAGTAGGTTAGAATTTAAGAAGGAGTACAATTTTCTAACAATAGATGTAAAGGATTTGTATTCTTCTCTCCCTCATTTAGAGGGAATAGAATGGGTGAAGCATGTATTAAGAGAACTAGGTGCACCCAGAGAGGAAATTAGTATTTTTAAAGAATTGTTGGATATTATTCCTTCAAACAACATTATAACATTGAACAACAAATTATTCCTCTAGAAAGTAGGGGTAGCGATGGGCTCCCCATGTGGAGCTAGTCTAGCTAACCTAGTAATGACTTACTGGGAACATGAATACATTAAAAAGGTAAATAATGTAATGGAGAAGATCTACTACTTTACAAGATTTCTAGATGATATTTTTATGATTATTAAGGGGACAGGGAGACAGCTGAGAATTTAGTGTCATATTTTAACACTACCACTGAATTTTTATGAGTTACATCAAACTATCATACAGAAAAGATTACATTCTTAGATGTAGAGTTAAGTAAGGATGCCAATGGAGAACGATATGTAGCAAAAAATATATAGGAAGAAAACATATTCAAATGCATTTTTGCATTTCTCTAGTTGACGTCCATTTCACCAAAGAAAATCAGTAGTAAAAGGGCAGTTGGTTTGAGCTGTCCATATGGTAACTAGGAATTCTGACTTTGTAACAGAATGTAACAACATGACAGACATGTTTGTTAGAAGAGGTTACCCTGTTACTTTAGTGAAGAACTTGGCAGTGGAAGTACAAGAAAAGAGAAGAAGTGGGGTGTTTAAACTGATTTTGGCTAAGCATGCTGATGTTAATAAGGTGGTTGATAATATTAACATCTTAGGACAGATAAAGGATGTTACTATTTCACATAGCGTTATAATTACGTATGGTCTAGAATCAAAAGAAACAAGGATCATAATTTTTAAGAATTGGAAGATATTAAGGAATGATGCATTTGTGAGACAGAGGTTACAGCCTACACCACAGACATATACAAAAGACCTAATTTGAAAGGGCTCTTAGAGAAGAATGGGGTAAACCTTCCTAGTAGGCAAGGCATGTATAGATGTGGCATGTGCAGTTACTGTAAATATATGGTAATGGGTTGGAACTTCATGGTTAAAAACAAAAAATATACTATTAAGAATAGATTGAATTGCCAATCAAAATCAATAGTATATTTAGCCCAGTGCCAACATTGTCCAGCCTTCTACATAAGGAAGACAGAAAATTTAAAGAGCGTGTATATGAACACATCTATAGTATAAATAGAAGAAAACAGGGAAATGCCTTAGCAAGGCATATTATGGAGAATCCAGACCATAGTTTTGGCTTTAGATGTATAGATCGAATTGAAAGTGGTAGCAGAGGGGGACCAGAAACATTAATGTTAGAAAGACTGGAGCTGTTATGGCAGCTATGGACAAGTACTTGCTACTTCCCAGGCTTAAATGAAGTTACCTCAATTGTGTGTGTATTAAAGCTAAAAAGCTTGTTGAAGTAAAAATATTATATAGTGAAGGATAAAGGTTTAATTGTGTATGAAAGTACTGATATGAATTAAATTAGTAATATGTAAGGTAGTAGTAAACATATTGTGTTTTAGAATAGCATGTTTTTATGAGATTTACTTTTAAAATGGGGAGAACTTGTTATGGAAGGGAAATGGTTAAACCAGTGTGGAGCTGGGTTGATTGTTGCATTAAATTGATTGGTTGGTTTTAATATAAGAATGGCAAGAGTGCATGGTATGTTATCTGAGGAAGTCTCACTATTAGTGAGATGAAAAGCGTTTAATAAAAACGTCTGTGACATCTTACTGCTTGTTTGTGTCCTGTAGCAGAATTTGCTAATTTGTTGGTGTTTCAAGTTTACCAGTCTGTAGATTAGATAGAAGAGGGCAGTCCTCTTAGCATTGCAGGCACTTCCTTCCTTCCTTAAAACGCTGTCTCATAGCAATGCACATACCAAGTCAAACCAATATTTTTGCAGCAAAATTAAGTCACTGCATTTTCATGTCTCGACTGGTCTCTCAATAAAACTGTGGCTAGGGATATTTTCAGCCACTTGGGCCAGACTTGCTGCAATTTTTTTATGTCTCCCATCAGTTTGAAGTCCATCAGCTAGCTATTTTACCATCATCCCAAAACAGGGTCAATCACCAAGGGATGCTCATATACATATTTGGTCATCTGATATAATTTACGCCTACTCATCAGTTTCACTGGTAAAGTTCCTACAGAAAGCTTCCATGTGCAAGGTGAAGGTAATTGTCATTGCCTCAGTCTGACCCCAGCATGTTTGGTTCTCTTTCCTATGGCCTAATCCTCTGCAACCTCCATGGGTGTTGGATCCCCATCTGGATTTCCTATCTCATCCATCTGGCAAGTCTCATCTAGACATCAAATCCCTCAAACTAACCACATGGTTTCTCCAATTCTAGTAATGGCCAAGGACTCTTCATTACCTTCTAAAGTGATACTCATTTTGACAGCCTCATGGAAAACTTCAACTAGAAAGACCTATAAGAGCAAATTGAAAAAATTTTCCATATGAGCAGTGGAGAGCCCCTCTTCCTTCCATTCTGGATTTCTTAGTAGGTCTTTTTCAATCCAGGGCCAGCTGTTCTACCGTTTAGTTTCAGTTAGCTGCTTGGATCTTATGATTCACCCATAGCATCTCTGAAAGTTTGTAAAACTTTCCTAAAGGGTACTTTTCTGTTCAGACCTCCTGTCAATGATTCAGCTCCTATTTGGAATACTAACTTGATGTTGCAAGCTCTCATGCAACCTTCCTTTTAGCCTGCTGCTACTACTGAAGTGAAGTTTCATTCTTGGAATACTTTATTTTGGGTGGCTATAATTTCAACTAGATAAATTTCTGAGCTACAGGCCTTGTTATGCAAGCACTCTTTCTTATTATTCCACAAGGACATATTAACTCTAAAACCTAAAGTAGCCACTGAGTCATCTTTGAGCCAAGTTATACATTTGCCTGTCTTTTTCCCTACAAAAGGGAATACAATTTGCATATTTTAAATTTGCACCATCAGTTCAGATTTTATTTGCACCACACAAAATCATTTCATAAAGATGACCAGTTATTTTTATCCTTTTCTAAAACAAAGTGGGACCTAAAGTCTCTAAATGCTCTTTGTCTACATGGCTCTCAGATTGCATTTACTTTGTTTATAATTCACAGGGCTTAGCCCACTCAACCAAGCCAAGTGATCTGTTTCAACCTCCTCTGCCTTTTTGAAATATTACTTTTTGGATAATATCTGTGCTGCAACACTTTGGTCTAACATGCACATCTTTGTCAAATATAGCAAACTGGATCTTGTTTCCAGATCCAGAGCAGCATATGGTTCCACCATACTTAAAAGTACGCACCATGATGCTTCCCAGGGATCTTGGTAGCTGGGGACACTTAACCAACTGTTGAGCTGGATGGAGGGAACAACATACAATATGAAAGTTATGTGCTTACCATAACAGTATTTCCTTTTTTGCCCATTCTCTCCATCTCAGCATTCTACATTCCTTTCCCCCTTCCAAACTGGTAACCATTTGAAATCTTGGGACCAACTAGAGTGAGTCTCAAAATGCAGAAACTGAATGGCTGAAAGAACAGACTTACATATATTAAGACCGAGATGCCATTTCTTGGAATATTCCCTTTTCACCGAGGTATGGTGATCTCCAAGTTTACATATATATATATATATATATATATATATATATATGTGTGTATATATATATATATAGTTCAGGGAGTGTGGGGGCTTGCCCCTCACATGGAAGGTGCAGGTGGTTTTAAGGAGAAGAGCGAATTTAGGGATAGTTCACTTATAATAAGACGTCTGGTGAGGGCGAGGGTCAGTCCTTTGAGTAGCAGACACAATCTTCTCTTGCCAGTATATTCAGTACAGCACCTTTGGGAGGAAGGCTGTCTCTTTTCAAGGAAAAATTGGGATTTAATTACCCAAGACAGATGGGTTCTGGATGATATTCATCATTCACGTTACAGGTTTTATTTCCATACCTTGCCTCCCTCTCACAAAAGGCATGCCAGACATTCCTCCTCTACAAGATCAGAGGCTCACAAGCAAATTCTCTGTTGCTCCAAATAGGCTTATTCGTTCTTCTCATATGTTTTCATTCTTTTTTTTCTGGCATTTTGTCACTCAGCATTTCTAGTGCTGGCATTTCAATAGGGAGCCTCCAAATTGTTATAGTCTCCCTTGTTTGTTTGTTTCTGGAGGATCATGATGGATCACATCTGTTGTCCATTAATTATTCCTTTCTTGGGGCTCCCTTTCTTGAGGTATTCCTGTTTTTAGGGTAGACTCGATCTGAGGAAATGCTATTAACACAATGAATTATGGGAAACAGGAGCATGAGTACTGGAGAATCTCTGAAAATATTACTGCTCAGATTCACCTCGATGTGGGTAATCCAGTTGTCAAGATGAATGGAAAGAGACAAGGATCCAGTGTTATGGTACGTACATGACTTTTGTTTTGCTGTTACTGCTGTTATTGTTATTACTATATTATTTTGGTCTTTGCTTTTGTTTCATTAAAACACATCCATATAAATCTTGGTTCACAGCGTAATATGCAGCTCAAAGATGATATCAGAACATTTAAAGATGAAGCAGAAAGGCATATGGCTGAAACACAAAGATTAAACCATAAACAAAAGGCAATTTATGGTAAGAATACTGGAGTTTTTGTAGTTTTATGTTTATTTCCAATCAGTTATTTGCCACAAAAATTGTATTTTCCTTGTCTATGTTAAGGTGTGTAGAACATAAATAGTTTGTATTAAGACTGTAATAGATTATCATGAGGACGTGTCCCTTATGGGTTTATTTTTATTGCAAAAAAATAAATTTGCTCTGTCTCTAATACTTCAAGCTACTGCAATGACCATTTACTTTCAAAGCCGGAATTCCACTAAATCATGCATTACTAAGGTGACCCACTACTTCAGGTGTAAGCACTTAAAACTATTATAGCCACAAGCAGACATGAAACTTTCTTTTGTAAATTGTATTTCCTTTAGAAAGTGTATCTGATGAAAAATGCATGTGCCAGTTTTGATTGATAAACTAATGGTCAAATAAGTAACAGATCCCACTACTCAGAATTATCAAATAATAGTAGATTTGTAATCTGTATAACATACATCTCTTAACTCTCCCTATTTTGGAGAAAATTTCCTATTTTCAAACTTGATTTACCTATGCACATGATGTATCCCAATTTTCAGGCTTTATCCCTATACAAAATGTGCTTAATCTCCTACATCGCAAGTGATTCTTGAAGTGGTCTAATATACAGAAAACCACACTGCTTGACCAACATACTAGTAGCACCAATAATTTAAAGAAAGAAGACATGCATCTTTTATCTTCCTTTTTCAGAAGCAAAAATAAATGACCTTTTGAGGTAGAATTTTGCAATACAGTTTATTAAAGTCTACAGATTTCTATGATGTACATATAATTTTCCATCATTTTTTTGTTATTCTCTGTTTTTAAACAAGTGTTTTTTAGTAGTATCCTACATTGCTACTGGAAACAGAGAAAGTTATATGCTGTTTGGTATTCAGATTTTATGTTAATTAGATGTCCAGATTTTTGGTTGGATGTTCCTACTTTTCAAGGAGCTTGGTTCCTATTTTCAGTCAGCGGGTTGAGAGGTATGGTATACAGGAGCACATCACATTATGTAGCTTAGTGCCTAGGAGCTGACAAACTCCTGGTAGCTGGAAAGATGTTGCATGCAGTTTAGCAGGCTGAGAAAAGTGCTATTACAAAATCATTGTCTATTGACATTTAGAACTATGGTGCTTTAGACCATCAACCAGACTATGTTATTAGTGCAGTTATCAGATGATACTCATTGATGAAAACAGAATATTTTTAATAGATCATTTGGCTTTTTAAGGTTTTGTTGCTCATCTTTTTTCAAACATATAAAGGGGACTCAATCAATAGCATCAAATAGGCAAACAATGCAAATTAAAAGCAATCATTTGTGTGCTTCACTTGTGAAGGTACATGAAAAAGTGGTTATATACAGCGGTTTCTTGTATTTCTACTCCATGCCCCTACTAAATCTCACTTTATATTTTCTTTTGAAAAGTATGCTTTTAGTCTGAGAATATTAGTCTGAGAGCATTGTTTAGATCTATGACAGTCTGCAACAGTGTTTCCTTCCTCCATTTCAAGCTTCCTTTACTTTTATTCATATGTGTATAGACCTCTTATCATGCTCTTGCCACCTATCTGTTTTTTTCCAGACTATTTGGAAATCAAACTGATAGTCCAGTAGTCCAGAAAACACGTACAAACTCCGGTATTCTGTTTAAAAAAAAACAAGCACATGGAGTTTGTTAAATCTACCATTCTACTGCAAGTTTAATTTAAAAACAAACATTGCTAATGCTATGCAATTACATCAGGAATCAAGAAAAGAGGATGTTCCTCCTCCAACTGATGTGAACTTGACATCACGAAATCAGCATGAAGTGGACGGAGTGAGGAGAGGGGATAGACAAGGTTATGGGAGGTGCGAGGGGTGTGGCTTTGGTCTGGTTTTGGCCACAATGAAAGGTGGCAACCCTAGGTTCAGTCCTGTTTCCAGCTGTAATGTTTTCTAAAGGCAAGTATTTATTTCTTTTCAAATTGGTAGATATGGGTCTTTATGTTTGTAGGTGCACCCTATTTCTAGCTATAGTGCTTTCTAAAAACAAGAGTATCTTTCTTTAGAAATGTTATTATAATAAAAATAAGGATTGTTCTATAACCAACCATATATCATTATTGTATCACATGCAGTTAGAATGCAAATTACCCTACTGACCATAGCCAACAGCTGTAAACACACCTCTGTTTCTTGTGTATGGAACCTTCTAACATCCTGATTATTTCTGCCCAAGACAAATTGCTGGTGTTCCACATTATTAGCTCACGTATCTTGCATCTTACAATGAAAGAATTCAGGGAGTGATCAGAGGAGCTACTAACATGTGATACTATCAGTAGATGGCATGACGTCATGAAGTTTGAGAGCTGAATCTAAAATTCTATTAAATATCCTCACTCTTTCTTTTCTTAAAGTGATGTAAAATTATAAAAAAGCAGCAATTGCAAATTAGTATAAATTGTTTTTCTTATCTCAGTAGTAATTTAGCATTTATACATTTGGTGTAGTCATTTAGTGTTACTGTAGAATTTCAAAAGCACAAACTAGTTCTCTTAAAGCTTGAGAAAGAATATAAGCTACAAATTGTGAATCATCAGTGCTTGTTTCTCTAAAACGGTATGTCAATAGCAAAGTGTAGGTGAAAAAGAGTAAGCGCAGAATGTTGTCTTTTTCATTGTAGTTAAGCTAGTCACTATTTGAAATAAACTTCTAAACTGGCAGTACCAACCTTTTCTAGTGCAGTGTATGATCAAGAAGGTAAAGGTCTCACAAATTCTTATTTTTCAAAATCGTATCCCAACCAAAAGAAAAAAAGAAAGAAACAGGCCTAAATCCAGCAACATTTAAACTGGAAAGACCAGAATTATACTTCTGATTTATTTGGGAGCTCTACCTCAAAGGGCAGTTAAGATGTATTTCCATATAAAAGAAGTTTCTGAGAAAATTAAACTGCTAACAGTAGTAGCTGCAGATACTAACGCTTTTTAATAGTGTGTGATATTATAAAAAAAACACATGCACATTTTGTTAAATTAGACAAACATCAAATGGCTGGAACATTTGCTACTGAATAAAATGAACTACAGAACATAGTCTCCACTCTAACTAAAACACATTTTTCTCCAAATACGTCACCAAGCCCTGAAACAAGACCTAGATTTGTTTTACAGGGATACCATAGCAATGGAAAAAAACATTCATCCACCATCACAATCTGTGCCATCCAAGTGGTCCAGGAAGTTCTTACAAATGCTTCTATGAGCATTGAAATTCCTCCTTTTTATTTTGATCTTAAACATCAAACTAAACATAGTTGGGGTGAGGAAAGCTTGTAGCATGTAGAATTTCTAAAGATCGTGACAGAAACACATTTTCTGATGTTAAAAATGTTTAAAATGCAGGCACAGATTATTCCATTTGAATTACTGATGACTTGCCTGGAGATGTACTAAGAACAACTATAGCTCAAACAAATTAATTTTATATTTCCTTTATTTTTCTGTAAGACTACTTGCAAATTTATGGTGGAATTTGATTCTGCTGTTGTTTGGTACAAGAGCAAATATAGCCTAATGCTTTGAAAGTAATGTAAGATATAACTTGTATGACTGCATCATTCTGGAAGTGTAAAGACAAAAATATTTTTAATTTTAATGTTTTCTTTTTTTTCTTTTTAGATTATTTTAGTTGTAAAATAAAGCGAAAGAGTTATAGTATCTTTCTGTTTCAGGCTTTATTTTCAATGAATGGAGGCTGTTTACAAAGTGTGCCTTTCTTCACTGCGCTTTTTTTAATTCATCGTGCACCACAGTAACCCTACTACTCTGACTGAAAACTACTGTCTGTCTCATACTTCTCTTCTTTCACATTATTGTTACCTACTAGTCATCATTTCACGTGTATCTGACAAATGTCCTGAAATGCCTGCTGTTGTTATGACCTCACTTTTATTGCTGCTCTTCATGCCCTGCGTATTACTTTAAACATTTAGTAGATGTTTGTTATATACTACTACAGTTGCTATTGCTTGATTATCAGAACCTCCAAAATTTAAGTCTTCTTGCAGAAATATATATCCCTGGGATATAGACAACTCATTTCTGCTTCCATCTAAAGTCAGTCTCCACTAATAGCAAATATAATGGGAATTCAAAAATAATTCAGTATATTTAAGCTATTTAACAAAAGAAAAAACAAATTTCATAAGTCCTGTAACAAAATCAGATCAACCCAAATTAAAAATTTATTAAAACAATCTGAAAAAAAAACTCTGAAAACTACAAGTAAGACCAAAGAAAAGCAAAACAAACAAAAAAATGAAACTAGCATTTAAAACAAGGGAGCAGTCTAAATTGTTATTTAATTACATTAGGAATTAAGTAATAACACTCTGCACCCAGCATGCTCTCATGTAATACAAAATCGCATCACTCAGTTGAACCCAAGGATATAGTCAATGTATTGGCAAATGAATTTAGTTTGAAATTCTCCCCATATACCATCATTGAAGTTCTACAAATCTCTGAGTCCCTCCCCACCCATAGATCAGCATATTTTTTGACTGCACTCCCAAAAAATAAAAAAGCACTTTCATGGACTCAGGTAAAATAACAGATGTCTAATTAATAGGGAAGAATAACCTAATAGAGCCTTCTCCTGACCTTGTTTAATTTAAGCAAAGACACAGGGTATGGGAATGACCCTGAAGCATGGAGAATGGCTGTTGGGGTGCCTGTCTACAAGGGGGAGCCCTACCACAATCTGCAGAAACTCTAACTCATTAGTCTTACTAGCCTAATCTGTAAAGCCATAGCATGCATCATTTTTGAATTCTCATGATATCAGAAACCTCATAATACTAGAGCCTTAACAGTTTAGCTTTACCAAGGGTAGATCACATCTACCCAGTCTAAGTAAACTTCCTCAAAACACTCACAGAGATTGGGGATAGTAGCCACATAGTGCAGGTAGTGTATTTGGATCTGACAAGAGTGTTTGACACCATCCCCCTTACTGGTATTATTAAAAAGCCGAAAGACCTGAATTCAGGCCCTTATGTGGTAAGATGAATAGCAAACTGGCTGAAGGACAGAACCCACATAGTTAAGTTAGTAGGCCTCACCTCAGAAAGCAAGAAGGTAAATAATAGTGTATCACTGGGCTCGGTGCTAGGACCCCTTCTTTTTGGCATTTACTTCAATGTCCTCCAGAATTTAAACCTGCATCTATGGCTAACATAATTTAAAAATGAATGTAAGCTGGGACCAGTGTTTGATCACCTTTTCACATGGAAGAGTTACAGCAAGAACTAAACCTTACAAATCAATGCTGTTCAGCTAAGATTATTGTCACATTAGTTAAATTATCCTTACCTGCAACTTACACAATAGCCAGTACCCCATTCCAAACTGATAAAGTAATCAGGGATCATGTCACCTTTCTTGACAACTCTTTCTCCTTTGACTGCTGTGTAGCAGTAGCAGACAGGGAATCTTTATGTCTAGCCATTCTGATATCTACAGGGATGTTGTCTAGATCATAAGAAGATAAGTCTGGATATTGGATGGCACAGTGGTGCAGCGGTAGCATTGTCACCTCACAGCAAGAGTTTCTCTGGTTCAATTCTCAGCTGGGGTGCCTTCTGTGTGGAGTCTGCATGTCCTCCCTGCATTCGTGTAGGTTTCCTCAGGGTGATCTGGTTTCCTCCCACATTACAAAGACATGCATCTGGAGCATTTCTCCCTGGGCCGCTGCTGAAAATTGGCTTTGTTCCAAGTTGGACTTTCCCAGTTAACAAATGTTAAATAAATAAATAAAGTCATCCTGTATTCAGCTCTGGTCATTCAGATCAGGTGTAGAGTACAATGCCGCCATTGGCATGTACATATCAAGGCACATCACACAACTTGAAGGCCCCCAGAGATTCCTTACTAATATGATTATCAATTTAAAGACTCTTAGCTACCAAGTCGGGTTTGAAGCCCTATCCCTGTATTCTGTCTTTTGTAAACTCTTATGCAGAGAGCAATCTATCTCTCACATTCATACCATTAAGAACCTAACCCTACTTCATCGCTTGTACCTCTGAAAGACAAACAGCTCTACTATTACTCAAACTAAAAATTTAAGTTATTTCCAAGGCACAAACAAAACACGATTGATTAGCAGATATATAACCTAATGTTACCCCATCTCTGAAATAAATTGCCTTTACATATAAAACAGATCGACACCCTTACATCCTTCAAGAGCAACCCTGACAGTTGGATAGGCATCCACAAATTTGTTTCTGACCTAATCATCGATACCCTTCTGGAAACAGGAGGCACTACATAAGGGTAATACCAGGAAGGTTCATATCATCTCAAGCTGTATTTATCTTTTAATTATTATGATCCTACAATCCTATGAAAAATTATGTACAATTTGTGTTTAAATATAAATACCTTTGAAAATGCTGTTTAAGAAAGTTTAATATTCAAAAATATAAAATAAATGGCTTTGAAATGTTAAAAATAAACAGTTTAATGTTAAAAACAATATTTGAACTGGCTACAGTAACTAATGTTAATAAATCAGATATTAAATACTCAAAACAGTGTAGACTCAGTATTTATATATATGACAACACTGTTTGGCAAATGTTCATTCTTCCCACTGCAGTAGCAACCTTTAGGCTATATGGGTTTTGTCTTGAACAAGCCACACCAACTGGTCAGCTTCCAAAAGTTCTGGTTGCATCTCACAATTCTACTCTAACTGCTGACTGGATAGTCCTGAGGAGGAAAAATCAGCAATCAGAGTGGAAAATCTTTAGTACTTTCTTGCCATCTCATGAAAAAACAGCTCACAGGCTTCACATATATATCTGTGTGTGCGTGTGTGTGTGTGTGCGTGTGTGTGTGTGTGTGTGTGTGTGTGTGTGTGTGTGTGTGTGTGTGTGTGTGTGTGTGTGTAGTTTTACTTTTATTTCGGTTTAGCATTTTTCCTTAAGGAGACCCATATTTCTTTAACTTTGATAGTTGCATATCAGGGACCTCTGTTTTTAGCTTTGTCTAATGCATGGGCTTATTTTGTGAAGAAATGTACTGTTTATGTAAACTGTTGAGTATTTAAAGGAAAGTTTTGTGTAGGGAAGTGTTTTACTTGGGCAATGAATACAATGGGTGACATAGTTATTGTGTTCATGTTATGACAGCTTACCTGCCATTTATTTCTAAATTTATTCTAATGGTGTCTCTCACAGCAATTTAGTTTTCTGATTATACATTACATTGTTTTTGGGAACATTGTGTGTGTGTAAAAGTGTAAGTGTGCTGTTTGTGCAAACTATTTGACAACTCACCTTCCAAACATCTCATTCTGAAGCATTCTTGTGAGTCACAGCATAGATACTTACCCTAGTCCAGCTGGTCCAACTTGCATAGTCCTTGCTGACTCAACAGGCTCAGTCTTCACCTTAAAAAAGCAAATGATGATTTATTGAACCCATGTAAGTGAAAGCTTACAATTTGGAATGCTTAGATCAGCGATTTTTTTCCAAGGGAAAAAAAATCGCTGTTCCACAAAAAAAAAAAAAAACATTACATAAAGTGGGAGGCTTCACCCCCACTGCCCCCCCTACTTAAATATACCAACTCCAAGATCACACTACAGTCACGAAAACGGCAAAGTAACGGAAGCGGCCAAGCGATTTCTTTCCCAGGGAAAGAATTTGCTTATATGCCATTTCGTTATTTTGCCTTTTCGTGTTTCCAAGTTCGATCAAGACGCAGTCGAAAGAATACATCTTCGATCATTTAATAGGACCCCTTCACCTCAGCCAATAGTGGGTGATCCTGTAATGGCCAACTCTCTCTGGTTTAGTTCTTTCAGTCACCACAAACTGAAGGTCAACAACGTCCTCTTCAACTGTTCCAGTGTCTGAAGTAAACTTAGAAGAACCATCTTTACTAGAGCATGGAGACATAAATGGAGGATACTGCTGGATGTGTCTGAGTGAAACATATTGATGTGGCAAATATTCCTTCTCCAAGTCAGTCACTGAAGCTACCTATAAAGTAAAAAACAAAAACGTTAAACACTATTCCTCAGAAGACATGGAATCTATAAGAAAATAAGTTTTTTTATTATCTTAGCCAAGAAATTTTACAGTCAGTCATTTCTGGTGCACACAATTCAGTAATGGTAAATCAGGTCAGAAAAACTATTTCTGAGGAAGACATTGTAGATGAATCTTACAACAGAGCTTCATCCCCTGCAGATTCTCAAGCCCAAAGCTTTCATGCTGAGGAAACCAGGTTCTCACAACCTTCTTTACAGTAATTTTTCTCAGATTATTGGCAGGATGCTTGAGATGTTTTTATAGGAACAAAGATATGTTCCCCCTGAATTGTGGAGATATCTTATTCTATGCCTGTTCCTTTAGTGCCAGCTCTAGACAATGTATATAATGCTGCCTGTAACATCCCTAATTCAAAACCTACAGTCCCCCCCCCTCCAAGAAAAGCAGACAGTTTGCTAAACTTTATAAAGCCTAACAAACTCTTGTTTTTTGCCTTAGGTCTGACCCTGCCCAAGAACAGACTCCTGGTATTACCCAACTCTTCCCCAGTGGTTTTGTAAGAGAATTTTTAATTCTTCCACTTTGGCATATGGAATTCTTAACCATCAGACCCATATGTGGAAGTTTGTGCTTTTTTGTAGACAATTTGTGAGATCTAGCTACCATTCTTCCCTCTGAAGGTAAAGTTGATCTCAATTCTATTGTTTCTAACATTCCCTAGTATCTAAATATGCCTTAAGGAGTGTTTAGGATTGTACAGATACTGTTTGTAAGGTTTCTGCCTCTGCTACTGTTTTGAGAAGGTATGTCTGGGTACGTAATTAGGCATTCTGTGATGTGGTAAAGTTTGAAATTTTGAATTCAGCTTTAGATAAGGAGGTTTCATTTGGTCCATGTGGCTCTCATATCCTCAAACATTTGCACGGGAAAGGAAAATTAATAAAGGGAGTTTCTAAGATTTTTCAGCCGCCCCTTACAACATGCCCAGATCCTGTTTCACATCTAAGAAACAAAAGAAGCAGCCTAACCTTCGCTTGCCAAACAGGGAAACAAAAAGAGGTGGCAGCAGGGGAACACTAAGAAACAGGGATCCTTTCCAAAAAAAGGGACAGTCTGGCTCCCTATTAAAATGTCATCACTTGTATTGTCAAGTGCCGGACAGGAAAAAAAATCCAGAAGAGCAAATTCATCACACTTCTTCTCTAAACTTCTTTTTCACTACACCCCTAAACTTATGCATACCATGTCCAAGATCACCATACTGCAGAGAAAAAGGAATATTCCAGAAGATGGTATTGCCAGACTTAGTATATGTTAATTCCACTTTTTCAGCCATTTAGTCTCAATGTTTTGGAACTCATTCTAGTGGGACATAACATTTCAAATGATTAACAGGCAGTCTACATATTCATAATGACTATGCCAGCATTCTTGCCCCCACGCCTGCTCCTCCTGAACAAATCTCTCAAAATATGTCCCAACAACTGGCTCTGTATATTCCTGTTTGGCAACAGACTTTGGAGTTTAACATGGGTGTTAAAGGTAGCTGAGGTGGGATGTGTTTTGTACTGGATACATACAATACCTCCTTTCATGGGAGTTCCTCCCAACCTTTCAAGCAAAACAGATTTATTTTCCCTCAGGTTTTTCAATATTTACTCACATTAGAAGTCATTGAACCAGTGCCATTAAATCAAAGGAACAAAGGCTTCTATTCCATACTAGTTTCTTTTACCAAAGAAAGAGTCTTCTGGGAGACCAGTTCTAGATCTTTCCTTCCTAAATCTATTTGTGAAAGTTCCAAAATGCAGGGTGGTGACCCTTCAAAGTCTATTATCTCTCATTCCTTAGAGAAGCTTTATGGTAACATTAGACCTAAAAGATGCATCACCAAAGGCTTCAGGAAACTTCTCAGATTTTGTGTGTCTGGGTCACATTATCAGGTCTCTGAATTATCCTTTGTGTTATCTACTTCCATAAACATGTTTACAAAGTGCCGAACTCCAGTCACAGCTCATTGCAGACTGAATGGCATTCACATTTTTTCCTAGACAACTTATTTACTTATTTTTCAAGAGTCTTTTCCCAGATGCCATAAGTTATTTACCTTTTCAACTCAGTCTCAGACTGCAACCAGTGAGTTTCTCAGGGCCTGGAGGTTCATGGCATTTGTGGTCCTCATGATTCCTCTCCACAGCTTACACAGGAGTAGGATTTAGTGGCTTCTAAAAAAACACATTTACTCAACATTTGTATCCTCAGGATTTTCAGATTCCAATCCTGGGCTTTGTAAAAAAGGAAGTGCACTGATGGAGACTACAAATGCCAGCAAATGCTGGTCTTCCCTTTTCTCCTCTACCTCCAAGTCAATCTGTAATTACAGACACCTCAGATTTTGCTTGGGGGCAGTTTCAAAGGGGGTAAAGATGCAAGACGTGGGATTCTTCAGGGAAACCAAAACACATAAATATCAAAGAGATGTTGAGTGTGATCCATGCCTTAAAATCTTTTCATTGCCTGTGGTTCCCAGGACTTCTCCGGGTGAATACCAACAACACCACAGTGATGTGGTACATCAGCAAGCAAAGAAGCACAAGGACGTACCCTCTATGCAGCCTGGATCTGATTGGGAGGTAGCTCTTAAGGTAACTGCTCAGCACTCTTTAACCCTCCATGCATCCTACATTCCAATAGAGGAAAACATAGTGACAGACAAGCTGAGGAGGAACAGGACAGACCCCATGAATGGAAATTGAACAAAATTGACAGCTCAACAGATTTTGCTCCATAACTCCTTGCAAATAAGCCAGGAAAACATATACTTTTTTATTCCCATAGGCAGGAGTATTCATTTATGCATTTCCACCCTTTCCACTGATATCCAGGATAATTCTGAAGATGCAGAAGGACTCTCCAAAAATAACTGTAGTGACCCCCTTTTGGCTCAAGCAACATTGGTTCTTCTTTTTTATGGAAATTGCCCAAGGCAATTGCCATAAGCGTCCTCTAAAACTTGACCTACTCACACAAGACATGGAGAATTTGCTACAACCCAGTCTCAAACATCTTCAGATAACTGCTTGTTTAACTAATTCTAATGCCTTTTAGGCACATCTTTTCAGAGGACATACAGCAATTACTAAAGGAGGCAAGACAACCTGCTACTAGAAAAGCTTATATTAGCAAGTGGAAGAGATTTTCTAGTTGGTGCCTAGCCAATAAGCAAGGCCTTATCAGAGATTACGTACCACTGGTGCTCAAATATATTTGTGAGTTACTAGCCCCTGGCCTTTCATACTCCTGTGTGAAGGCACATCTTCCTGCCATTTCAGCATTGACTGCCCATGGATCCTCCACTTTCTTCAATGCTTTTAGTAAAACAGTTGCTGAAAGGAGCATTACAGCTGAGGGCACCACAGAAATGAGTTGCTCTTTTTTCGGGGATCTTAACTTTGTGTTAGAAACTGTAATCACATCTTCATTTGAATCTGCACATCAAGCAGATTTAAGGTTCATTACATGGAAAACTCTTCTCATTGCTCTGACATCTGCAAGAAAAGTGTCTTTGCAATCTCTCACAGTGGGTGAACCCTATATGGTCTTCCATAGGGATAGTGTCATTAAGAACAAATCCCTCACTCATGCCCAGGGTTGTTTCAGAGTTTACTATGAATCAGGCCCTCAGCCTCCCAGTGTTCTATCCTTACCTTCACAACCAGGGAGAAAAGATTCTCTATACTCTAAATATACATAGGCAGCACAGGAACTGTCTTTTTTATTGTGATTTTTTTTAAGCACCTTTACTGAATTATCACTTGCGACATAGGCAAATTTACAATTATATAAAAGTAATCAAACTGTATTAACAGGTTCACATTTACAAACATTATACTTCACATATATTGCTATATATCATATAACCTAAGCAACATTACATAAATTATTCAATTCCTGCTTTTTTTAAACAAGAAACATCTTTTTTAAATTATCACTTAACAACTCAGGCAATCATACATTTATATAAATGAAAACAAACCACACCACAATCCTAGTTGCAAGCATTTCACATCACAAACCATAATGACACATTCCCAGTTGTAAACACTATACATCACGTATAAATTACCCAATCATTTTCAGTGAAACATTACATAGCTCATTTAAATCCTGCCTTTTTTAAACCTCATTCCTCCCATGTATGTATTGTTCCCACAATTCCCAGTTTTTTTCTTTGTAGTTTGCTCCTACCCTTTTCTAAAACCTCAATTCCAGTTGTTTTATCACTGTTACTATATTCACTACTTCTTGTATAGTTGATTTAGATTTTGATTTCCATTTTCTAGTAATTGCTTTTCTAGCAGCCACCATAATTAGACACAGCAAGGCCTTACCATGTTTAGGCAGTTCCGATTCTGTATCATAGCTCAAAAAAATCATCTCCCTTGTCACATCAATCTGCCCACCCAGCATCTCTGACAGTGCATCCCACAGCAAATCCTTAAAGTCTGCCAGCTCACCACACTCTCAGAAAATCTGTTCCCAACTACATGTTTCTTCCCTGTCACACCTCCAACATTTGCTGTCTACCTGAGGAAAAATTCTCTGGAGTCTACTTGGGGTATAAAAATATCTATGTAAACATTTCCAAGCAAAAATCCTAAATCTTCTAAATGTTGTTGCATATTTGGGAGACATGCATATATCCTCCCATTGTTTCTTTGTGAATTTTTATCCAATCTTTCTTCCCAATCCTTTCTAACCTCCTCTGATTGATTCTTATATTTATCATGTAATATTTTATATACTACACTAATTATTAATTTTTTAATGGCAACTTCTATTCTAGATTCTACTAAAAACTCTACCAGTGCTGGTCTTTCATTTAGGACCCCCATTTCTTTATTTTTGCCTATACTCTGATATCAATCCTTGATAGGGAAGACAATCTCTAACCTGCACTCCAAATAAATTCTTGGTGTCTTCCCATTCTGTTGTCTTTCTTTCTCTAGTTATTTGCTCCCGATACCTTGGTTCATTTTCTGGTTTTCTCCAATATATTCCAGCTCGCCTTGCATGTTGTGTGTATCCCTAATTGCAGTCATCCCTATTGGCAGAATCTCCTTTTTCCATCCCCGTGTTGGCTTAGTTCTTAGTATACTTTCTGCTACCTAATTGATATAAGATTCTGTATGTTTATTGTTATTTTCCTTAAAAGCCTGCATCCAAAATCCCAGTCTCTCCTTGTTTCTTGAGCTTCCCCCTTTCATCATCAGCCTTTTCCACTTTGAATTATAATTTTCTGCTTGTGCTATGTATAGGAGCCGTAACTGTGTAGCTCTGAAATACCCCTTCAAATTGGGTAATCCCAATCCTCCCTGTTCTACGGGAAGAATCATCTTATCCCATTTGACTCTTGCCGTCTTCCCCTCTCATATAAATTCCTTCAGCTCTTTATTAATTTCTGTACTTCTCCTCTGGTTGATAAAAATATGGCTGACCTGTGTAAGACTAAGGGGGCTAAAAATATTTTAACTGCTTGTATCTTACTATCCATATCCATATAACAAACCTTCAGTTTTCACTATTTTTCTATTATCTTTTGTTTAGTCTCTTCCCACATATCCTTAGCTGCCACACCAGAGTCATTTTTAATCCGTACTCCTAAATACTTCATTTTATCATGTCCACATAAATATGGATATTGTTGAACCAATCCATGTGTGGGTACATAATTTACTGCTATTGCCTTTGTTTTAGCTTTGTTAATTTTGTATCCTTTAAATATTTGAAGTTGTCTCAAAATATTCCACAACACTGTAATGTCTCTTTTTGGTTTTGCCAGGTATAAATAATGCAAATAGAGCCAGCTTTTCTTGACTGCCATACCAATTATATCCTTGAATTTCTGAGTCTCTTCTTTTCTTTGACAGTGGTTCTAAATATAATGCAAATAACAAAGAGGAAAGAGGACACCCCTGCCTGGTTCCTCTGATCAAGCAGAAATTATCAGAGAGGACCCCACCCACTTTAATATCCTCCTAATCAACTTTATAATTTTTTCAGGAAATGCAAATGCTTCCATTGCCCTGCTCATAAAGTCCCAGCTTACTCTGTCAAATGCTTTCTCTACATCAAGACTCACCAACAGCAACAGTATTTTCTTATATTCTGCTTCTCTCTGGATCATCAGTGTTCTCTTCATGTTGTCTAATGTTTGCCTTCCCTCCACAAAAATACATCGATCCGTATCTGTCAGTTTTGGCATTACTTTTGCCATTCTTTTAGCCATTATAGACAAACATTTTATAATAGTAGAGGCACAATGGGGGACACGTCCATGTAGAAATTGTAATTGGTGTAGTTATATAAAAAGAAATAAATTTGTACATCCAAAAACAGGTAAAATATATGACTATAAAGTTGTGGCAGATTGTACATCTAAAATGTCATATACCTAGCCCAGTGTGAATGCTGCCAATATTTCTATGTAGGGATGACAACCTGGATATTAAAAGATCAAATTAGAGAGCACATTACCAGTCTGAGAGCAAAAGACTCAGTAAGTACTTTGTCTAGATATGATCTGGCTATTAGTGGCGTACATAACTTTATGGGGTCTATGACCGTTCGTCGAAACATCAGCAGTTCAAACACCATATGTTCAAACTGTGACATCCGAAAACTGATTATCGCGAAGCCGTGGAACTCCGAATTCTTTCCCAGGGAAAGAATTTGGTGGGCCGTTTCTGAGACTTTGCTATATTCAGCGCTGTAGTGGAAAGTTACGGGTCAGGTTCAGGTAAGTGTGCAATTGTGCGGACGTTAGGGTTAGGGCAGGATAGGTGAGTTAGGGTTAGAGCACGGGTGGTGGGTGTGCAATAGTGACAGACTTTAGCGTTAGGGCGGGATAGTTGAGTTAGGGTTAGGGTGCGGGTCAGGAGAGTGTGCCATAGTGACGGACCTTAGGGTTAGGGTTTGGGTTAAGGTAAGTGTATGTACAGTTTAGTGTAGGGTTAGATGTAGGATTTTAAGTGTATGTGTGTGGATTGCTGTTTTTTGGTTTGCTTGTGTTATGTGTGTGTTTCTTGGAACAGCGAAAATCGCTGTTCTAAGACGTCGATGTTTTTGCACTTCGAGGTTAGAAGTTCGAATATATGGTGTTCGAACTTCAGCCGTTTCATTGAAGTGATATAGACCCAACTTTATGTTTATGGTTATTGATAAGGTGAATGTAGGAGATAGAAAGGGGAATATTAAGAATAAGGTGGAGCGTACTGAGCTTAGATGGATTCTACGACTGAGAGCAGAGAAGGGGTATGGTCTTAATGGGAAGGTTTCAGTCAAGCCAGTATTGGATGCCTGGGGAATTAGGAAGTAAGAATATTATTATTATTAATATTAGGATGCACTAGTCATATATGAATGTATAAGTATGTCCTTTACATTTTTTATATGGAAAAGTTATAGAGTGTGTTGATTGAAAATGCATTGATCAGTTAGATGATTGAATAGCTATATAACACACATATATATTTTCTACATTTTATATGATGAATTAATATGGTATAATATAGTATGAAATATATGTAGTAATGTATATATTATGAATGTAGATGCATTTCAAGATGATTTTATATGTATGATGTGTATTTTGTTATTTTTATATTATTTTTATGCTTGAGAATGTATTCACAGTGAAAGTTACTTGAAGTGCTCTATGGGATAATATTTGCAGAGTTTCCCTTTAAGCTAGCACCTACATTCATTGCGTGACATCAGGAACATGCACAAAATGTATTAGGGGATGGGGGGTTGAAATCTAAAGTAAAAGGTGTAGCAGTTTAATTTGATTGTAAGTTGGGAAGCACTAAATGTAAGTATATAAAATGCTTTGATTATAAATATTGTAATACATGGTCTGAGGAAGCCACCAGGGTGGTGGTGAAAACGCTTACCTTGTTGTAATAATAATACATTTTATGAGTATACAGCCGTACATCTTATGACCATTTTATTGTTTTTGTGTTAGCTTACTATTGCTGCTGTGCAGTCGTACGTTAACTTGCTTATTGTTTTTTATTGTTTTACTCGTTTTGGTATTGAATGTAAGCAAGAGTATGGCAGAAGGTGTTCCCCTTAATGGCATAGATGTGGACTATAACCCGTTAAGGGATCATAGTTGATGTAGAATGGATGGCTTGACTAGTTTGCTTCATAAAGAGACAAACCCATTGCTTGCGGATGTGCAGTTGGGAGATGAACTATTAGATTGAGAAGCAATAGATGTGGATCGGATAAAATTTAGACTGTGCCTGAATAAATTAGAAGACAATATGTTCAAACTGAAGAGGCAGCAAACGCAACTGTTTCATTTTGAGGCCTGCCTCCATTATCGTGTAGTGCCTAGGGGGTTGAGGGTCCTCAAAATGCCTGTGCATGGGACCCAATACCTTGAATTATTGGCACGTAGACAAAACATCAATATCGAAACTAGCTTCAATTATTTGAGGCTAATGAATGAGTTTTTCAGACTGGAGGAGGAGAGGTCTGTGAAGGAGATTGAGAAACAACAAGAGGAACTGTATATACAGTTCCCAGCATGGATGGCGGATTGAGCGATTGGGGAAACTGTGGAATCAGTTAGCCTTTATGAGTGAAGGCTAATTATGCAAAAGTGGAAGAAATTAAACAAGGATCTGTCTAATTTCAAGAGTGGACATGTTTTTTCCTGGCCGAAATGGGAAGCCAGGAGTAGAATGCATCCTGCACATAATGAAGCTGCTTGGCTTGCAGAACAAATAGACAGATCTGGGGACAATGGACTGGTATCAAAAACTGTGGTAGAGACTGCCAGTAGAGGAGAGGTACATAATGAGAAAGCACAGGAGGTAGATACTCATGTGGAAGTCATTTTTAATGACTCACAAGAGATACCACCAGCGCAAGCAGTGGTTAAGAAGAAAATTAATCCCCAGTAGTCTGAACAGGTTTTTCCAAAGCATCCACTGCCCATATGACAGGAGAGAGGGAGGAAGCGATATCGGTCAATGAGTCGGAGGAGGAAGAAGAGAAAGGAACAGACCGAACCGATAAACTATCCAACATTAAAGAGAATGTGGAGCCAGACAGATCAATAGTATGGAACATTTCATCAAGAATATTGACTGAAAATGAGACAACAATATTAAATAGAGGTTTGTCTTTTATTCCGGCACAGGGTGCTGATTTACCGGACACACTTACTGATTTAAAACTTTTTTGTAGGAATGTTACGTTAAAAATGGTACATCATGACAATGATTTGATGGGGGATATTGTGTATAGAAAATGTAATAGTTTTGTGCCTGTAAATCATCCAGTCCTTGAAGCGTTTCATAGAGTATGTGAAGATGAATTATATGAAACACTGGGGAAGGAACAACATGGGAGGAGGTTTATAAATCTGACCATATCTGAGCAAGAAGCCCTTAAGAGGCTCAGATAAGCTGCATCCCTTATGATACGGCCAGCTGATAAAGGAGGGATGATTGTGGTTATGGATAAAGACTTCTATTATACATCAATCAAAATGATGCTAAGTGATAAGAAAGTGTATAAGGAAATATGCATCATACTGATAGTATGATTAGGAATGTGCATTTTATGTTGAATAACTGTTTATCACAGTATCAAATTAATTTAGAGTTGATGCAGTTTTTGAATGTGGAACATCCAATTATACCTATGTTTCAAGGTTCCCCAAAAATACACAAAGATCTGATGAAACCACCCTTTAGACCCATAGTGGCAGGGAGGGGGTGGCTAACGGAGCCTTTTTCAGCATTTGTAGAAAAACATCTTAGACCAATATTGGATAAATCAAATGTTGTACTTAAGGATGTTTTTACAGGATTTACATATGTTTATGAAGGGTTATCAGGGGACACAGGGATATATGTTTGTTACCCTAGACATGGTCTCATTGTTTACTAGTATACCCAATGACACTGTAGTAGACTATTTATATAAATATTTAGAACAGAATAGTGAATATGAGAAGAGATTAGTGGACCTCCTTTGTTTGTTTATGAAGATAGTGCTGAGTAACAATGTCTTTGTATTTGATGGGCAATACTATCTTCAATGTGAGTGCGTAGCTATGGGCACTAGTTGTGCCAATAGCTACGCTAAGACAGTAATGTTACAATGGGAGGGGGATATGATGTTTAAGATGGATTTGTATTTGAAATATGTGAAATATTATCATCGCTTTGTGAATGATATTTTTATTCTGTGTGGTGGGACACAAGTGGAGCTTAATTTGTTTATTGAGCAGTTACATAATACAACCACCTTCCTTAAGTTTACAATTAAGTCATCTAGTACACAGATGGATTACTTGGATGTACATGTGGAAAAGTCTTTAGAGGGGAGGGTGGACACTAGAATGTATAGGAAGGAGTGTTATAGGAATACACTCCTACATAGGACCAGCATGCATCCCAGGACAACATTTGAGAATGTTATAAAAGGTCAGGGGATGTGAGTGTCTAGGTTGAGTAAGAAGGAAGGAGTCTTTGAGGAAGGAATGAAAACTTTGAAGCATGATTTGAGGCATCGAGGATACAAGGATAAGGAGATAGCCTCTAACCTTGGTGAGGTCTCTAGATTAAGGACAGAGAGAGCAAGACTGTACTATTCTGCTGTGGTTAATAATAAAGTGAGATATGATGAAGGGGCAACAAGGGATACTAGAGTTGAAGTCCTGACATCATACACCAGTGACATTAGGAAAATTAAAAAGGTCCTGGAAAAACATTGGCCTATTTTACTGACAGATGATAAGGTTAGAAAAGTTCTGGGTGAAGTACCAAGGTTTCAGTATAAGAACAGGATGAATTTAAAAAGGATGTTATGTTACTCTAAGAGGGAAATAGTAGAGGACAATGGGGGACACATCCATGTAGAAATTGTAATTGGTGTAGTTATATAAAAAGAAATAAATGTGTACATCCAAACACAGGTAAATATATGACTTTAAAGTTGTGGCAGATTGCACATCTAAAAATGTCATATACCTAGCCCAGTGTAAATGGTGCCAATATTTCTATGTAGGGATGACAACCTGGATGTTAAGAGCTCTAATTAAAGAGCACATTACCAGTTTGAGAGCAAAAGACTCAGTAAGTGCATTGGCTAGCTATGATCTGGCTAATAGTGGCATACATAACTTTATGTTTATGGTTATTGATAAGGTGAATGTAGGGGATAGGAGGGGAATATTAAGAATAAGGTGGAGAGTAGTGAGCTTAGATGGATTCTACGACTGAGAGTGGAGAAGGGGTATGGTCTTAATGGGAAGGTTTCAGTCAAGCCAATATTGGATGCCCGGGGAATTAGGAAGTAAGAATATTATTATTATTAATATTAGGATGCACTAGTCATATATGAATGTATAAGTATGTCCTTTACATTTTTTATATGGAAATGTTATAGAGTAAGTGTTGACTTAAAATGCATTGATCAGTTAGATGATTGAATAGCTATATAACAAACATATATATGTTTTCTACATTTTGTATGATGAATTAATATGGTATAATATAGTATGAAATATATGTAGTAGTATATATATTATAGATGTAGATGCATTTTATGATGATTTTATATGTATGATGTGTATTTTGTTATTTTTGTATATATAAAATTTTTATACTTGAGAATGTATTCACAGTGAAAGTTACTTGAAGTGCTCTATGGGATAATATTTGCAGAGTTTCCCTTTAAGCTAGCACCTGCGTTCATTGTGAGACGTCAGGGACATGCGCAAAATGTATTAGGGGATGGGGGGTTGAAATCTAAAGTGCTTAAGCAGTTTAATTTGATTGTAAGTTGGGAAGCACTAAATGTAAGTATATAAAATGCTTTAATTTTAAATATTGTAATACATGGTCTGAGGAAGCCACCAGGATGGTGGGGAAAGCTTTTACCTTGTTTTAATAATAATAAATTTTATGAGTATGCAGCCATACGTGTTACGACCATTTTATTGTTTTTGTGTTTGCTTACTGTTGCTACTGTGTGATCGTACGACAACTTGCTTATTGTTTTTTATTGTTTTATTACTTTATAATCAAAGTTTAATATTGAAATGGGGCTGTATGAAGCTGATGAATCTTTTACCTTCTTTAGGTATTACAGCTACCACTGCTTTTTTCCTGGATGTTAGTACTTCTCCTCTTTAAGTACTGTTAAACAAAACTTTCCAGATCTTTATCAGTTTTTTTCCCACCTAGCTTCTAAACTTCCACAGGAATACAATGTATTCCTGTGGACTTTCCTGTAGATTGGTTATACATCACAATTTTTATCTCATCTCCTCCTATCCTAACTGTTAATAACTGAGCCTCATCTACCTCTAACCATGGCATATTTAATTCTTCCATAAACATTTCCATTTGTATCTTTTCTTGATTTCCATATTTCTCTGCTTTGTACAGACTTTCAAAGAATTTCCGAAATATTTCGAATACCTCCCTAAGTTTGGCGACAACCCATTCTACTTTCTGTTCCCTAAGTCTTTGTGCTAAAAGTTTTTGTGCTCTAGTGTTCTTATCAAAAAACAGTTGCTTAACAGCAATCGTTTTAAAATTGTGTATATTATTAAGCTAATCCCTTATTTTCTGCTTAGCATTCTGCAGTTGATCCTCTTCTTGTTATGTGGGATTCCTCCTATTCTGCAGTACTCTAACATTTGTCAGTCCCTCTAAATAGTTCTTATTTCTTAACCATGCTACCCTTTCTTTTATTTCCACCCTATTTATAAACTCTACCTTAATTTTGTCCCACTCCCTAGCTTTATTTTCAGAAGTACTTTCTATCCTGTTGAATAGCCCCTGAATAATCTTTAATGTCCATTCCTTAAATTCCTCCCTTTTCAACAGATAGGTGAGAAAGCCCCAGTGTGTCATTTTTATTTCATTACCCTGTGATTTTATTTTAGTTGTTATTGGTACATGATCTGAAATAGTTAATGGATGCTTATCAAGACTTTCAGTTAAATGCACATGTTCATGTGAAATGTAAGTTCTGTCTAGCCTAGCCCAGTTTTTATATCTTGGGAAATAATATGTAAATTCTATTCAAACTCCTACCACTGAATTCACATCTTCTATGCCAAACATTTTCATAAATTTCTTCAAAAATCTACCCTCCTTTGTTATACTTTCCCTTCTGGGCCCCCTGACACATTTTCCCTTCTGCAAATCAAATTCCAGTCTCCACCTATAAGTAATATTCTATGCCCAAAACTGATTATTTTCTCCCCAGAATTTTCATAAGCTCCATTATAGCAGTATTAGGTGGAATATAAATACATGCCAGTGTAATCCTCCTCCCTTGTCAGTAGCCCCTTAGTACTGCATATCTCCCATTATTATCTTTTTTATATTGTTCTATCAGTGTTGGAGCTCCTCTTGCAATTAATGTAAGTACTCCTGTTTTCCTTTGTCTGAGATATTCCACCGAATAACCATCCTGAAAATCTTTCTTTATCAAATTCACATGTTCAGTTATTTCCAGAAGTGTCTCCTGTAGCATAGCTATTTGCACTCTGCATTTTTAATTTAACTCACTACTCTTTCTTTTTGTAAATATTTGTGAGACCATTAACATTTAAAGATAATATCAAAAAGGTCATTATGTTAAAACGTTATTATTCCTACCTTTTATTTGTAACAGCTTTTGTGTTACATGCACACACTGTTTGGCAGGATGACCTTTTATGCAGTTGTTTCTTGTCATATTCATTTAAGCCTATGTCAAATCTTAACAAAACGTTTTGTTTTATTGAAAGCCCACAAACAAAAAACAAGTACACCCCAAAAACCTATTAACTTAATATTAACACACAAAATTATTTACATCTTCAACTATTGAAGTTTTACCTTCTTAATAGGAACAATTGTCCCAAACTGACAGCCACACTCACAAACTTGGGTTAACCTAAACAGAATATTATCCATGCTAAAACACATGGTACAGCCTGTGGTTTCTACTAAGTACTGTCTGGTTTTGTCTTATATTTGTTGCTCGCCCAGAATGAGAAATCACTTGAATGCTTTCAGAAAACATTATCTCCTAGCCATTGAAAGAAAGCCATTAAAAATGAAGTATTCTGTTTTATTGCTCATTATCAAATTGTCTGCATGGAGACATGAGAACCAGATACAGAACTATTTCTACAGGTATTTATTTATTTATTTGCTAGCAGAAAACTATTATATTCAATGTTGTTTTTTATTTGCTTTTTCTTAAAACTTTAGTATCTCCATTACAGTTGAAAATAACAGAAAACTTTATAACATGCAGATACCATGCACTATACAAATATTACTGTTAAGAACAAAAGTTTTGTTTTACTTACAGTTAACTCTTTCCTTTGTCTTCCCCTCTCCTAAGTGTTCCTCCAAACATTAATGACATAAAGTAGGGCATATGCTTTAGGGTACTCTACAAGTTTAACAAAGTCAAAAAAGTCCAATATTTCCATGTTTTCTTGTTCTGTCATGTTTCACGTATATCGTTAATACTTTATAATCCCATATTTATTTGTCAGTTTCCGAGTTGCTGGTTTTATTCCTATTTATCTTCATCTCCCAGATTCAGTCTCTGCTTCTTTCCATCATACTCTTGGTTCCATTAGTCGGCGTTTGTGCTTTTTTTTCTGTCTGTCAAGCATTTTCCATTGAAACACTGGAAAGGGTTTCACTAGCACAGCCTCTGTGCTCTGTATTGCCAGAAGAACAAGAAGCAGAATCTCCTTCTGTTTCACAGCTCACTTTTTGTCGGACAAACTTTTGTATTTCCTCCTTAGTGTGTTCTGCATCAAAAAATGATTTTGTCCCTCCAAGAAAGAATATTCTGAAGATAGTTGGAAAAAAAACAGTTGAATCTCACATCTGCTTCTTGATATTCCCTGATTAGTGGAATAAATTTACTCCTCTTTGCCTGGTGTACAGTGAATAATCATTTCCCACAAAGATTCTACTGTCTCCAACTTTTAGTACTTTGTCCTTGTGCCACAGTTTTGTCAGAATCGACTCATTCTGCTGGTAGGATTACATCTTTACTATTAAAGGTCTAGGTTGCTTTCTCATGGCCAGGTTTGGAGCATACACACAATGTGCCCTTTAAATTAACAACTTCTGCTGTAGAATACCAGTACATTTGCTTATTTGTACTTTCATAAAATTAATAGTCTGTTCCTTCTAGCTTATCTGGTACAGCAGAAAATCTCAAGTTTTCCCTGCATGATCTGTCCTCTAATTCTATTATTTTTTTAAACATGTCTCCTTGTGTAGTCTCATAGTCAGCCAGCCTTTTCTTCATTTTGAACTCTAATTTTTGCAGTTTTATCACCTCATTTGAATATCTGTTTAAGCTTCTTCTATTTTATACAGCCTTCTGTTTGAGTTGATATACTCCATCAGTGTTTCATTTATTTTAATCAGCTCTGAGAACATTTGACTTATTTTTTCCTCTAGGTTTCTGGAAGTCAGGTCTTGCTCCAAAGCTGAAGCTTGCACTGCTTTTTGTTGAACATCTGCGGAATTCATCCCAGTCACTGATTTTTCCTCACCTTTTATGGTTCATTTTCTTTCAGGTTCTCTCAATTTCTTTTTTGCTGGCATCCAGGCAAAGCACCTAGTAGCCATTTACTGAAAAGTACCCAAAATATGAGTTCATTGGCTCTATCTGCTAAGTTTCAGATCTAATGTTGTCAGTCTTCTTTCCTTCATGACAGTTGGGGTTTCATTCTATCCTCAAAACAGGCTCAGCCATTGTAACAAGCTTGCACCAGCCAGAAACTCTTGAGCTAAGGTTACCCATAGTGCCTCTCTTCACTTCGCTTCAAATCTCGTTTGCCATGTAGAGTTTCAAGAGGCATCAGGCCGTGCTCTCAAGCTAAGTGTTTAGATTTCTTACATTTCTTGATATTTTTCTCCTTTATAGCTCCCCTCTTGATATTTCTTGGTTGCTTCAATTTATATTACTGAAAAAGTGCGTGTGAGTGTTGTTTTATCTATCTTTTTTACCTTTTTGGTATTTTCTTCCTTACCATAGTTGGTATAGGCCCCTCCCTTCCCTCTTACCTCTGGTAACTCTCAAATACCATTGTTGGTATTCTTTCCCCTTCTTTCTTCTCTTTCCCCTTCTGGGTATTTCTTGTGCTACCATTGTTGGTACACTTTAAAAAAAAAAAATCTTTCACTTACTCTTTTTTTTCCCTGTTGTGTGTGTGTGTGTGAGTGTGATCACGTGAACAGATGTTCCTTTTTGTGATTTATCTGATAATGACTGACAAAAAAGGTATCACAAGATTTAAACAAGTGACAAATGTGGCAGGAAGATGCCCAACTCCAATGGGCATCTTTCCTGCGTGTACTATTTAGGAGTGCCGCGCTTAGAAATCCAGCCTTCGTGCGAGCTCTGTAAGAGCTTTAGTGCCCGGACCCTGACAGAGCATAAAAACAAATTGATCTTAAAGGGATTATTAAAAAAACCCTTTTCAGAGGCTTTGTCTGAGTTGGAACTGAAGCCAAAACAATTGAAATTGGCACCTACAACTGTCTCAGAAAGGAGTCTACGGTGCTGTCTACTTCCATGGAACCAACTAGAGTTGCCACTGTACCGACCCCTTCCACAGTACCTCAGACCATGTCAGCACCAATAATAGTTTCCCCTACAAAACTGGTCACTTCTATCCCAACACAGGTTTTTGGTACTGTGCCAAAGGTCGAACCCCTACTCAGGACTTGTTATTCCCTGTCCATTGACCCCTTTGTTGGTCAGCAGTTTACTCCCTTTATTGATCATTCAGAATCTCCCTTGGGGATGTCTATTCATTCCACCAGGAGCCTTTCAGAGCCTGATGTAGTTAGACTGGTAGATCAACTCTTGGCGGCCAGAGGTATTCCAACTCCATCTAGGACCTCCCTCCTACCTGGAGCCAAGGATTTTTCTCCACAAACTCCAACTTATCTTCCTCCTTTGACCTCCCTGCAGGATTTGGAGCCCTCAACGCTGATGCCTCTCCTGGTGCCAACTTCTTTGGTACTGATGGCGGATCTCACCTTGGTGCTGGAACCCACTCTGTGGACCTCAGCTCAGTCAGAGCCGACCTACCCATGAGATCGTGACTTGGCTGTTGGCTCTGGAATCCCTAGAATGGCACTGATTTTTCCACAGCACTGCCTATGGTTCCAGTTGCTTTGACAGTTCTGAGCTCTCTCATGACTCCTTCTCTGGGGCAAGCTCATTGAAGCTGGGTGTGACCCCAGTTCCGAGGTTGTCTTTTTCAGTTCTGGGCTCCCATCCCTCTTCAGGTGGGCCTACTTTTCAGATTATGGAGACAGCTCTTGCCTCAGCAGATTCACAGTTGGCACCCTCAACATCAGAATGTCATAGCTATGTGTCCTCTGGTTTGCAGCTGTCACAGTTTACTACATTGGGACAGCAGGCATGGGAGCAGCAAGACACCCTACTGCAGGGTACCCTCTCTTCGGAGTCCGCTTCAGACCTCCCCGTGATGAGCCACCCCATAAGAGACTGTGCAAGAGGAAGCACGTTGATTCTCCAGAAGACTCTCTCACTGAGGATACAGACTACGATAAAGGGGAAGGGTCCCCATGGTCACCCCCTGAAGATGTCTCCTTTGGAGACATCTTAGAAACCTTAAAGGAGAGAGGGGTGACTGGAAGCATACCAATGTTTCCTCTGAGGAATCTGTCTTCTTGTAGGCTTTCCATGTCCAACCTTCTACTTCCTGGGTGACCCCGACTGCAAATGAGTTAGTCAAGCTCATCATGCAGGTTGCTTGGAAGGCCCCCGACACTGTGGAGCCAATCCCTCAGAGACATGACAAAATACCCCCCCCCCCGGGGATCAACCCCACTGGTCCAAGGGTTTAGTGCTAGATGCAATGGTGGTGGCAGCGACCACAAAGAAGGAATTCTCAGAGGAGTGTCCTATTGTCCATCCTCCAAACCAAGAGTCTTGGACATTGGACAGATTAGGGAAGCGGTTTTATGCTTCATTGACCTTTGCCATATGGTCATTAAATTATTTGGCACATTTTACCCGTCTTCAAAGGGACCTGATCACTAAACTCTCTGGAACCCTAGCAGGGGCAGTGTCTGATGAGGTACGTGACAAGGTTGCCTCCCAGCTTATGACCCTAGAATCTATCTCAAACTTCTCCATGTGGTTGATTGCACATACAACCGAAGGGGCAGCCAGAGCAGCTGGTGCAGGCATTGTCATGAGACGTCACGCTGGATGCACTTGTGTGACTTTGTGAACCCCTTCAAGTCTTCCTTCGTCAATGCTCCCGTTGATGCTTCCTCGTTGTTTGCCCAAAAGTTAGGCACATTAGCCAGGTGTGAAAAGGATGGAAAGACCCTTTTCTGCTGTGGGCATACATTTTTCCACTCCTCAACGACCCTATACAAAAGCCAGGGTACCTTTTTGGCTAGGCTTGTATAGGCCCTAGGGCTGATAGCCTAGTACTTACCTATGAACCTGTTCCAGGAATCAGAGGAATAGTAAAATGTGGTTCAGGAAGTCCCAATGGCCTTTTCGGGACACACGTGGTGAGTTTTCTCCCTGGGGCATAGGCGGAACTCATCAGGAAGATGCCCCTCCCATGGCAGAGGGGGCCCATGTAACCAGGGTTCCAGAGATTCTTTTTCTTGGCAACCCTATCATTGCTCCTGAGGAGCAGCCCGATTGCTTACCTCTGGAGGCAGTCGGGGGAAGATTCTCTCTGCACCACTTAGCCTGGCTGTCAATAACATCAGTTCTTGGGTGCAGAAAGTAATTACCAGAGGTTACCATATCCCCTTCGATCTTTATCCAAGGCCATAAAAGTGAATCCCCAATGTTCCACTCAGTCAGAGGGATGCAGCAGCTCAAGAAATTCAAAAGCTGCTTCAAAAAAAGAGTCATCCAAACAGTCCCGCCAGACACAAATAGGATCCAGATTTTACTCAAGATTCTTTTTAGTGCCAAAAAAGACAGGAGACTGGTGGCCATTTCTAGACCTCAGTTTCTTGAACAAGTTTGTCTGACAGAAAAAATTCCATATGGTCACGGTTCAGTCTATCCTTCCGTTTCTGGAGAAAGATGATTGGATGTGCTCAACAGATCTTCAGGATGTGTATTACCACATAAAAAATGGACAAGCACTCCAGAAGATACCTCCGCTTCTTGCTGGGAGCCAGTCATTAGCAATTTTGCGCACTGCCCTTTGGTCTCACTACAGCCCCCAGGGTGTTCACCAAATGCATGGCAGTGGTAGCAGCTCATCTAAGGCTACAAGGATTCCAGGTGTTTCCATACTTAGACAATTGGCTCCTTACTGCCCCCACCAGGCATCTACTGCTTCATGCCTTATACTACATTCTAGAGCTGCAGACTTCTTAGGTGTCTCAATAAACAAAGAAAAGTCAAAACTGGCACCCACTCAAAGCATAGGATCTGAACTGGTTGATGAATCCAGAAGAAGAGTTATGGAGTCACCCCTTTTCACCCCCTCAGCCCAAGGCCCTAGTGACCACAGATGCATCCCTGATGGGGTAGGGGGGCATTTTCTGGGAAAGACCATCCAAGGCACTTGGTCTCCCTTAGAGGCCAATTTGCATATCAGCGTCCTAGAACTGAGGGTGGTGCTTTTAGTGTTGCAAGCATTCCAATCTCCCCTTCCATCAGGGACAATTGCTATGCAATCAAACATGTCCGTCGTCTGGTACATCAACACAGGGAGCAACCAGATTCTATCCATTATGTCGGGAAGCCCTGAGAGTATGGCAATGGACGATCACCTCCATCTGCTTTCTAATAGTAACACACATTCCCGGGAGTTCCAGCGTGATTGTGGACAAACTGAGCAGAAGCATTCTTCTGCCTCATGAGTGGTCTCTCAATCCCATAGTAGTGATGGAGCTCTTTCGTCATTGGGGTCACCCTTGCTGTGATCTGTTTGCATCTCCTACAAACCACAAATGCTGCAGCTACTTCACCCTAATTCCCCTTCAGAGGGAGTCCCCAAGAGATGCTCTTCTACACAAATGGCCCCAGGACTGCTTTACGTCTTTCCTCCCATTCCCCTAATACACCAGTTCTTGAAGAAAGTGCAATGGTTGAGAAGCAAAGTGATCCTCATTGAACACTATTGGCCCCATCAAGTCTGGTTTCCCTTTCTTTGGCCTTACCTAGTTCACCGTGGACACTGGACCCAATTCAGAGCTACTGTCTCATCTGTAGGGGCTGGTCCATCCCAACCTACCAACTCTCAAGCTGACTGCTTGGTACCTCCACTTCTGGTAATTGCCAAGAAGAATAATCTATCTTCCCCAGTACAAAAGATACTTCTGGCTTCCCATAAGCCATCCACCAGGAAACTTTATCTTAGTAAATGGAACAGAGTTGTGATCTGGTCCCGAGAATGGCTAGACACCTTTTCAGCCTCGACTAATAAGGTGTTGGAATATTTGTCAACTATACTCCAATCAGGAGCTTCAGCTTCTACTATTAAAGTTCATTTGGCAGCTATTTCAAATTTCCATAATGGCTTCAATGATTTCTCCCTGATATCTCATTGCCTCTGCAAAACCTTCCTAAAGGGAGTTATGCATTTAAAGTCACCTTTTAAAGAGCCCATTGAACCTTGGAATTTGACGTTAGTCTTACAAACTTTGACTTGTCAGCCTTTTGAGCCAGCAGCCACCTGTGATATAAAATTTTTATCTTGGAAGACCTTATTCCTGGTAGCTATCACGTCATCCAGGAGAATATCAGAATTGCAAGCCTTGTGTGTAAAGTGGCCATACATCATTTTTCATAGAGAGCGAGTATCCCTTAGGACTAACCCCTCCTTTCTACCCAAAGTTGTCTCAGACTCCAATATTAACCAATCCATTGACCTGCCAGTTTTCTTCCCAAATTTTTCAAACAAAGGGGAATATTGTTTGCATTTGTTGGATGTACACAGACAGTTATGTTTTTACTTGAGCAGAATGAAATCCTTCAGAAATTTGGACCAACTGTTCCTGTCCTTTTTAGGTCCTCGACTAGGCAAACCAGTTTCCAAAGTCACCTTGATGAAATGGTTGAGAGATTGTATCCCCTTTATTTATCATCAAAATAAAATGTGTTTATCAACTAAAGTCAAGGCTCACTCTACCAGGTCAGTTTCCACTTCAGTGGCCTTTCATTCTAGAGCCTCCATGGATGACATTTGCACAGCAGCTATGTGGGCTACCCCTCATACCTTTATCACTCATTACAAATTGGATATGGTCTCCAGGGGAAGAGCATCCTTTGGTTCTATGGTGCTCAGGAATATCCTTTCATAAGGCCTCCCAGGACATAAAGTAGCCAGGGACTCTGTCCCAACTGTCATGAATGAATGAAGATTGATAACATCAGATAAAGATGTTATGTTCTTACCATAACGTTCCATCTGTGTTGTCGATCTTCATTAATTCTTGACATCCCACCCTCCTACCCCCTCCAAAGGCTCCTGGTGGTTTGGAACTAGTCCAGGTTCAGTAGTAGGGCAGTTGTTCAGACAAAGCTTCTGCTTTTTGTTTTCTATGGGCAAACTCGATCTGAAGGGAAGAGAGGCACTATGGCTAACTTTAGCTCAAGAGTTTCTGGCTGACGCGAGCTTGTTACAACAGTCTAATCAGTTCCGAGGACAGAACTGAAACCCAACTGTCAAGAATGAATGAAGATTGACAACACTGATAGAACATTATGGTAAGAACAAAACTTCTTTTTTTTTCACAGTGGGAGAGCTGAAATTAAGCTGTTACTCAGTGTGCAGCCATCTTGGAAGTCCATTAAAAAGAGGAGTTTTATATGTAAATAAATAGGAAGGAGGTTTAGGCTTAATTAACCCAGTGGTATATGCTACTTCATTAAATTTGTATAAAGTATTAATGTGGATAAATTAAAAAAATGAGAGGTTTATAATAAAATTGTATAAATATAAGTTTGATAAATTTTGAGCTATGGTATAAAAGAGTCAAATAGAAAGAATCTATAAATGAAGAAATAAAATGTTACCAATAATTTTATGGAAAATAAAAAATGATGATATAGAAAAAGAAATGAATGTATGGCATAAGAGTATAAAGATAAAACGTTACAATGTAAAACCATGGGAAAATCTATCAGATGAAAAAATTTAAAGCTAGAAAAATAAGAAGCAAATGGTGTAATCCGAAAGCAGAATGTCAAGATTTTTTTGTGTAGTCTGGTAATGGATAAATTACCAGTAAAAGGAAATATGCCATATAAAAAAGTGATAAGAATATGTTTACATTGTTAAGAAGTAAAAGAAACTACTGAACATGTATTTTTTAAATGTAAAAGAGTAAAAAAGTTATGCGGAAAACTATGTAAAGTTTTTTCAAAGATTTAAAATAAATTGATAAAATAAATATTAATATGATTAAATATGGATATTATCATAATAGAAGTAAAGAACATAGATTATTTTATGTCATATGGGTTAATATGAATGAAAGAGTAAATGAAATTATGTTTAATGGTAAATGGATTTTAGCAACAATATTAATCAAAATCAGATGGTGGTTATGGAAAAAAGGAGTGGGGGTCTAATGGGGATGAAAATTTAGTATGGCTGTAAGAAAAATTATGAATATGTGTTAATATATTTGTATATCTATATATTTGTATATTTGTAAATATTTTTAAATTTGTTGTAAATAAGAGTTATTTTTTGTTTATAAATAAATCACCCGTACTTTTTTTTTCGATAAGTGCCATAGGATATTTTATACCTACCTTTGCTACCAACAATTTAGGCAGATGGTCCTTGGTTTAATGTCTCATCCAAAGGAGTACACACTCAAGAGTGGAGCATCCCTTTTTGCTGTACTGTAGTGCTTGTAATGGAAAATGAATCCAACTACCTGGTGTGGGAATAGAACCCACAGTCTTCTGGACCAAAGGTGAGAGCACTATCTGTTGAGATATTGAGACTGCTTTTTATTTGTGGGCTAATTACTCTACCTTTAAAGTCCATCTTCTTGTTATTTCTAGTTATCTGGTTCAAACTCATTTTCAGTAGCTTCCATCAAAATCTGTAAAGTTTTTCTCAAAGGAACTTTTCTTGTTGAGACCACCAATCAAAGATTCTATTTCACCATGGGACCTTACCTTGACCTTGCAAGCATTAACACTACTCTCATTTGAACCAGCTTCTTCTGCCTCCTTGAAGCACCTTTCCTGGAAAACATGATTCTGGGTAATTGTTACTATAGCCAAGAACATTTCTGAACTAAAAGCATTGTCTTGCAGACAACCATACTTGATTTTTCCAAAACAAAAACCTGCTGTTAAACCAAATCCTTCTCTTGCACCTAAGGAAGCTTCAGAGTCGGCTTTGAACCAATCCATTAATCTGCATGTTTCTTTCCTAGTCTTTCTATATAAGAAGAGTATACTTTGCATTTTCTAGATGTATATTACCAACTTAGAGTTTACCTTCATAGAATTAAATCTATACATAATGATGACTAACATTTTGTACCTTTTTCTAAAGTTCAAGCTATATTCTAAAGTTTCCAAAGTCACTGTCCAGATGGCTGTTAGACTGCATATACTTTATCTGTATGTCTAAGTATCTGACCCTCTCTTCTAAAAACCCATTCCATTAGGTCCATGTCTACATTTTCAGCCTTTTTTTTCAGACATTCTGTTCTGAATAATATCTGTGTAGCAGCAACTTGGTCTACTATGCACACCTTCATCAAATATTACAAACTAGATTTGATATGCAGATCAAGGGAAGCCTTTGATTCCGCCATACTGGGGGGTATCTTGTGATGTTGCTACCCAGCATACAAAGCATCTAGAGAATCTGTCCCATCTAGTCAAGACAGATGGAGAGGACAACATAGGATGTGAAAGTTATGCACTTCTTATAAAAGTTAGATCCTTGTTGTCTCTCTCCAGCCATCTCAACATCCCACTACCCTACCTCCTTCCAAATTATCTTGTATTTCTTTTGACTCCTGTAGGAGCTGTCAGACCAGTTCCTGAATCTTTAGCCTTGGCTCTTTGTCCTTTCTTTTTGGTCCATTATATATTTGTTTATATAGTAATTTTTCTGCCATTCTCTAGGGCAAACTCCATGTGTGGAGAATTCCTCACATCATTTTATGGAAGAGGGAGAGCTTGAGCTCTGGTCTAGCTCTAATGAAAATGTTGCCAGCAAAGATTTGCTATGAGCTGGATAACAGATCCAGTCAATTCATAATGAGAAGGGCAACAAGGATCCATCATTATGGTAAGTACATAATTTTTATTATAGTAAAGTCATTACAAATTAATAAACAAATGACAAAAACAAAAGAAAAGAAACCTTTGTGTGGAAAACATTAAACTCTTTATTAATTCTACTATTCTATTTCAGTTAATAACTCTAGACTTCTTCAGTCCATCACAGTAGAGAGAATACTGCAACCTTAGACTTAGTGTGTATCTCCCTTATTCACACTTGCAGTTCCATAGTTCTGAAGTCACAATTCAAGGTTTTGAATTATTCGCCAATATATCTTTAGTGATAAGGGTCACAGACTCCTAAAGATTCACATGAGCTACCATCACAGATGGAGGGCCCTTGATCTTCAAAGGAGACAGTTACTGAAATACAGAAGAGTCATCAAGTGCAAAGTAAACTACATTGCTTTCCTTTTCATATTTGCATTGTCATCATCATTCATTTTACATAATTACTCTGGTAAGCTTTGGATATCGTGCATTCTTTCTACATATTATACATGGTGACCAACAATAAAGAAGTTGAAAACACACGTGACCTACTTTATTGTACTTACTTATGACAGCTCACAACTGAATGTGAGGCATTCACCACAGTGAACACAAATGAAAAACAAATTTCTAAGATCCAGTGTCAGACTAATAATACTCTAAGTACTGCCAAGTATAAATGCTTATTTTTGAACGTCTAGTTATAGTGAGTGCATCACATAGTTGTACTTTTCCTTTTTAATGGACTTATTTGACACAAATACTGAAAAATGTTATGTCTTCATGTACTAGTTATTGGATTCTGACACTTTCACATACCATTTTCAGATCATCTTCTGAAAGCATGGGCAGAAGACAGCGATGCTGAAAAGGTACATTTCTTCAGTATGATGTCAAATATTTGCAGATATTGTATTTACAGCAGCTTGTAAATTACATTTGGGTATCTGTTTTTTTAGGATTATTCAGAACGTGATCATGGCATCTTGGAGGCTTTGTCACAGCTGATGAAGAAAACTATGCAGAGAGAGCAGAAGATTAATGACATTAACAACAAGCTGCAACTTGGTTTTAATGAGCTGAGTGCTCATCTATCCAGCAGACCAAGGTCCATGAAGTTGGGTATGACGGAATAAATAATTTTACTATTATAAAGTAAAAAAGGCAGGTGATATTTTCCACAACTTTGCAGTGCTATGTTATACTGTGTTATATCCTGTTCTATGTTATATTATGCTGGTCCATTTCAGTGTGAAGAAGATGAAAGTAAGCTAAATGTTAGTTTACATGAATAAAGTATTACTGCAGGAGGTGTCTGTCTGTCTATAAGACTGGAACTTCCACACTTCTGCACTAACCAGGAACAAAGACTTAATGGGCGATGCTGAAAATGCATTGCTATTTTATTATTCCTAAGGAGATTACTGTCATGCTGAAGAAATTTTGATTTCAGTTGTGGACTGCATCATCTAGGGAGTCTTATTCATTGTATGGTATAGTTTATCATAATATGTAAACTGCATAATGACAAATATTTTAAACTTAAGAAAGAAGCATTTTAAGACACTGGGAGAAACCTCTGAGAATGTTCATAGTGAACGGGATAATGAAGGAGCTAAGTTTCACCCAGAACAAGTGAAAGGCAACACTGTAGACCTACAGACATCTTCATAAAACAAGTTAGGAAAAGTAAGATCATCTGTTGGCCTTCTAAAAGTCAATATTAAATACAAGACACAAAAATCAGATCAAATACAATGAAAAAATTAATATGTGACATTTCCAATAGAAGAAGAAAAAATTATGAAAAGCAAAAAAAAAAAAAAAAAAAGAATATTAAAAATTGTATCTCCGGTATCTCCGCTTTACAGCCTTCAAGGAAACAGTTTGTAAAAATAAAACACAAACACATATGCACACACACACACACACACTTTCTTATGTAATTAATCACATCCAGTTAATTACTGGTCAGTATCACTTATTTAAAGAGACAAACACTTCTGTAATAGACATATTTGCACAAGTAAGAAAAAGGGGAAATTTTCTAGACACTACAGTGAATGTTAAAATAAGCATGTTGTATTTCCTAAAAAACAAGCAAATACCCATGCCCTTCTACATTTACCAGTGAATATATGTAAATGTTTTGCTTCCAGTAAAAAATGTGATCTTCATATTGCCAGCGGTACCATACATTTACACCAGAAAGTGTCCACATACTGTTAGGACAATTAAGAAATTATTATCAAAAGTTAACTAGCCAGCTTTTAAGAGGCTTTTTGCATAGTTCTAGTTTATCAGTTAATTAAGCAATAATCCACAGCTGTGTGTGTTTATAACAGGATTTACCTTTGGTTAATGCGTTTTGAGCACAAGGCCGAAGCCAGAATGATTAAACAAAGGCAACTGTGGGTAAATCCTGATATACCTATAAACAAGAGTGGATTATTGCTAATATACAGTTACATTATTTAAGAAAGAAATTGCTTGCCTTTCTTACATAACGTCTTTGTATAAGTGAACTTTAGTCTTCTTCCATGTTGTCTTCCCTATTCTGGCATACTGCGCATGCGTATGGGACTTACTTTCCCACATTTGCACAGTATATCAGTGCAGTGCAGAAGTGATGGATGGAGAACATAGAATCTCCATTGCTGTTTTTTTTTTTATATATATATATATATATACATATATATTGCTAAAAAGAATTTTTAGAATGTACCTGAGTTTTCTTATATTTTGCTCTCTCCTTCAGCATATGCCAGTAGAAAGTTTGGCTGCTCAATGGCACTTCAGTTGCTGGACTTTTTTCTACTGGTATATGCTCAATTTACAATGAGCACGGTGGTTGGGCCATATAGTAAGTGTGCTAGTTTTTGAATAGTAATGAGACGTTATTGTATAATGAGGTCAGGACCATGTTCCGTTATTCATTAAGTGATCTAATAAATTAGCATATTCCTATTGTCTTTGTTAAACATTGATAAAGGCACACCTGTCATGGTGAAATGATATAAAATAAAAAAAAATTACTTCTGGAAAATATATAAAGCTTTCCCATCATAAAGTGTGAAAAAGCAATTACATAAAGTTAGTAAGATATTACATAAGGTAACTACTAGTAAATCACCATATGAAAAGGTACTCACAAACAACTCTATGAAAATAAGAAAAACGAAACCTTTTTTAGTCATATTAAAAATAAGACACAGTTATCAAGTATGCCAGTTGTTGTGTCTTTCGGCTTTTCCTGGTTAGGGGTCGCTACAGCGGAACTCCGGTCCGCTAATGATTGGCAGTTGATTTTTATGTGCTGAGTTGCCGGCCCTAACACACAACCTTCAAAGAAGGTACGCCCATTCATGCATGTCTCCACGGTAGACGCTCTAGCTGAGAATCAAACGGGACAATGTCTTGCTGTGAGGCGACAGCGCTACCGCAGCACCACCACCGCGGATTATCAAGTATGCCAGTAAGGTTGACTTATAATGACAACATTTTTAATGACAATCCCAGTGTTGTTAATACCTTCAATGATCTTATGATTTATTTTATATTTATCCTTTGTTAACCAGGTTAGTCCCACTAGGCTAGTAGCCCATTTTCTGGGGAGACCCAAGATAGTATTTATACTCCTAGAGGAAATTTGGACAGGGCATCAGGGAACTTCCCCTAATCTTGGTAGTCGGGGGAAGGTTTTGTGTGTTGCACATCCTGACTTCCTGTTTGACTGATTCTGCTTTTGCTGAAAATGAAGTGAACGTTGCTGAAAATGTAGTTGAAATGGTAGAACCACTACCAGAAATTTTTTCTGATACTAGAGGTGCAGAAAAAACAGTGACATTGGAGGAAAAGGAGATTGTAGCTGTAACAGAGATGGGTTCAGAGGAAAACTTTCAGAGGAGATTGTTTGAAGGAGAGAGAGTTACCTCTGAAAAATGCATAATTCCAGCCCTCCAATCGGGGGGGGGGGGGGGTTGCAGAATAATTATTTGGAAGAAATGGTAAACCAAAGTGATCCAGAAAGTGGAGCAGCAATTTATAGGAGTGATATCATGAAGAAAATTGAAGAAAAAAGAAGGAGAAGAGACTGTGCCAGAAAAAGTTCAAGAGACAAAAATGTATGCACAAACTGTGGGAGAAGGAGCAAAGAAAAAATAAAAGTAACAAAAGATAAATATACAGTATGTGTGAACAGTCTTCTTCTTCTTTTGGCTTTTCCCGGTTAGGGGTCGCCACAGCAGATCACCTGTCCGCTCATGATTGGCATTGGAGTTTTACAGTGTTGAGTTGCCAGCCCAGCACCCAACCTTCCACAGAAGGCACACACATGCATACACAAACCTAGGGCCAATTTAGAGTGTCCAATCCACCTTTAGTATGTAGGAGGAAATCGAAGCACCCGGAGGAAACCCACGCGACCACAGGGAAGACATGCAGACTCCGCAGAGAAGGCACCCCAGCCGAGGATTGAACCGGAGAATCTCTTGCTGTGAGGCAGCAGTGCTAACCGCTGCACCACCACGGCTGCCCTACAGTATGTGTGAACAGTAAAAAAAAGAAGAAAGTCTGGGCAGGTATGAGGTTTGGGACTCTGTCATAGCACCTCTGGGTGTCAAAGCAAAAGAGGTAAGAGCATTTATTTTAATTAATAAAGAGACTTTTTATGACTTGATATTTGAGACTGGGCAGTCCATGGAAATTTTTTGGGGTGCATATGAACAAAAGAAAAATATTTATCCATGGTCAGAATATGTGGTGCAAGCTTTTGACAGATAGAAAAAGAATAATGATCCAGTTTAGAACTGAAGTTGAAGCAAAAGAACTGAAAGCACATTTGTTAACTATATGTAAAGAAGTAATGGACACTACAAAAATATATGATGAAAGGAGACTATGGACTGGGGGATGGGAATGTGGAGTAATATTAAAAATGGAAAATGATAATGTTATGCATGTACCTTGCATTATTAATGTTCATGGTAATAGGGGTTTTGTGAAATACAGGAGTCAACCAAAGACTTGCTAGTTTTGTGGAAAAAATGATCAATCAATGACTGTGATAAAAAATATTTTGTTTATGTGGTAAAACAGGGGATAATGCAAAAAAATGTGATTTAAAGTGCAAAAATGTGGCAGTACTGGTTGTTCATGGCTAGAATATGAAATGAATGTGCAAGAAAATGAAAATGAAGTTATACAGGAGAAAGAGATAGAAGAATGTGTTATACAAGAAAATGTATAAAAAGATATGACTGATAAGGAGCTTTTACATGAGGTTAAAGAAAGTAACAAGAAAAAGAAACAGAGGAGACAAGTGAGGAAGAAGCTAATTGGCGCACAGTAAGAAAAATAATTCAGTAGCGGAAAGAGTTAAAGAAAGGAAAAGAAAACTCAAAAATATAATGCTTAGAGAAAATAAGACAGGAAAGGGATAAACATTTTGTTATACTAACTGTTCTTAAAAGCGAAAAATATTAGCTTTAAATGTGAACAGTATGAAAAATCTTAAACGGAGAATAGGTATATTACAATGGTGTGCTGCAGCAGATGCACATATTGTTTTAGAAGATATCAGGTTATTAACAGAGGAAGAAAGAACACAAACTGAAAAACTTTGGAATTGTGTGGTAGTTTGGAACATGGGCAAAGAAATGTGCTCTAGCATGTGATAATAAAATGGTTAAAGAAATTATGAGAAGTGGAAAGTTAAGTATATGGGAGGATAACCACTGGACCTACAAGAAGAATAAAATTAGTACAGAAATTGATTATTTTTTAATATCTGTTAGTTTAAAAGTTATAAAAAAGGAATTAAGTATGCTGGGTTTTCAGATCATGTGGCTATATGGGTTAAAGTACAGGAAAATGAAGAATATATAAGAATAAGAAAAGAAATAAAGAGAATTAATGAAAAGGAATTAGATTTAAAAGATAAAAAAGAACTTATGGAATTACGTTAAAATCATATGAATACGAGAGAGTTTTATGAGAATTAGACTCTCTGGTGGCTTAATTTTAAAGAGAAATATAAAAAAGTGTTTTTAGAATGTATAAAGAAGAAAAGAAAAAGAGATATAAGATATTACTTCAAGAAACTTTGAGACTTATTAGAGAAGCAAAATTCCTTTATGAAAAAGAAAGAGAAATATATAAAATGAATCAAATTAAAATTAGCAACTTGTTATATAAACAAAACATTCTTTACAAAGAAAGAAAGAAGAGGTAGCACCATATTTGAGTAAAATGATGTTTGTTGTTTGTTTGTCTTTTTGGCTTTTCCTGGTTAGGGGTTGCCACAGCGGAACTCCGGTCCGCTAATGATTGGCAGTAGATTTTTTATGGTGCCGAGTTGCCAGCCCGACGCCCAACCTTCAGCGAAGGCACGCCCATTCACGCATGTCTTTCGGAGGCCACTCGACCACGGGGAGGACATGCATACTCCACACAGAAGGCACTCCAGTCGTGAATGGAACAGGAGAACCTCTAGCTGTGAGGCAACAAAGCTACCGCTGTACCATAAAATGATAAAAGAAGAAAAATAATAAGAGAATTAAAAATAAGGAAGGTAAGCAAATATGACAGCAAGAAGGATTATAAGAAATAATTAAAGAATATGTATTGGAATTATTTGTTAAAAGAGAAGAAAACATGGAAAAAAATGTATAAACGTGAAAAATTAAATAATGAAGATAATGAATATTTAGAACAATAAAATAACTATGAAGGAATTGAATGAAATTCTGAAAGATAGTAACATGAATTCTACAACAGGATTGAATGGAATTGAATATGGTATATATAAAGAAATGAAAAAGTGGCAAAAAAATGTTATAGAAGTTATGAATGAATGGTTAGAAACTGGAATTAAACAAAAATAGATATGTACAGGAGTTATAAAATTTATATTTAAAAAATAAAGAGGAGATAAAAACTGGAGACCTGTAACATTGAATAATATGGATTATAATTTTTATGAGAATAATAAAAAGGTTACAAAAAATGGATAGAATATATGACTAAAATGTGTTCAGAAGAAAAGAAAAAGGAAGTCAAGAGTTATTATGGATAATAAGAGAAATAGTTGATATCATAAACAAAAATGTAGAAGTGAAGGTTATGATAAGGGATATAAGTAAAGCCTATGATAATATTCAATATAAATTATTATAGGGAATTTTGCAGGCATATAATGTAAGCAAAAAATATTACAAGTACTAAAATCTGTTTATGAAGGGAACTATGTGAAACTAAATGTAAATGGCTGGACTGGGGAAGAAATAAAAATAGAATGTGGAATAAAGCGGGGTTGCCCAGATAATAGTGTAATTTTCTCATTAGTTATGAATGTAATAGTGAAGGACATTAATAAAATGTCAAGTAGTTGTGGATACAAAATGATGAAGGGAGTACAGTTGCCAATAATGTATAATTATGGCAGATGATAGTGTATTAATTGTTAATACAATATGGATGGCAAAAGTAAATGAAAAATTAAGTATAAATTAAAAAAAAGTGGTTTAAGTATAAATAAAGAGAAAAGCAAAGGATTTGGTTTTGAAGGTATGATAGGAGGTATTGAGATCAATGAAAAATATATAGATATACTGGGAATAATATTTGGAAGGAATGAATACAGACAATAATGGGATAATGTACTTAGAGAAGTAAAGGGTATGACTATTTTTTGGAAATCATATACATTTCTATATAGAAAAAAGCACACGTGTTGAACACCGTGGTAATAGGAACAGTTGCTTATGTTACTAACATCTATATCATTCGTATTAAGTATGAAAAGGAGCTAATGGTGATTATATTTTCTTTTATATGAGGCTCTAGACTGAATCCAGTCAAGAGAGGGATTCTATTTATGAAAGAAGAGCAAGGAGGCTTGGGTTTAATAAACCCAATAGTACATGCCGCATCTTTAATTTTATATACGATATTAAAAGGAATTATGAAAGAAAATAACTTGATATAAATGGTACTATATTATAAATACAAATAACTGTGGGAAGGAATTGAAGATAAAAAAAGAAGTAAAAACATTGTGAATAAAGAAATGAAAGAGGACCAAAGCAAAATTGTGTTATGGAAAATAAAAAAGGAATATATGTGAGAAAAATAGAAAGGACTACTACTTACGTATTATGAAATCTTTTTATTGCATTGATCCACTGTAAGATGTAGAAATAGATAAGAAAAAAGCCATAATGATGAGATATAATAACTTTAAAAAAATTAAAGAATGTAATGATATTTTATGGAGATTATCTATTAGAAAATTGCCAGTTAAGGCTAATATGGCATACAAAAAAGCAAGATAAACTATGTAATAAATGTGGAGCTTCTGAGAGTACTGAGCATGTGTTTTTGAAACGTGAAAGAGTTAATAATTTGTGGAAAGAAATATGCAAACATAATAGGGTGAAAAGTTTGTTCAAATTTGAGCAAATAAATATGGACACGATAGAATTTGGTTATTATGGTGCACAAAAACAGGAAGAAGTGAAGAAAATGGACAGAATAATATTTTATGTTTCGTGGACTATATGGAACAAGAGACTAAATTAAATGCAATGGAAAATGGACTTTGACAAAGATTTTGGAGAAAATAATATTTTTGTTGTGGATAAAAGAGTAGGGCGTGCTTAAATTGAAGTTTATAATATATGGAGATTTGTAAATAATGAAAATATGTAAATAATATGTAATGTATAGAGCAATAAAAAAAACTGATCTTTTTTTTAGGTGTCATGTCATCTTTTACATCCAAATGAGCTACTGCCAACTCAGGCAGATTGTGCCTTAGTTTAACATCTTATACAAAGGACAGCATACTCAGTAGTGCAGTAGCCCCCTTATACTGCACTGCAGTTTCAGCAATTGATTTACCTGGTGTGGGAATAGAACACACAATCTTCTGCACCAAAGACAAAGGTGCTGCCTGTTGCACCACTGATATTTTCAATTATACCTAATAGCAACATTAGTGCTTCAGATAAAATGCCTACTATAACCATATCTTACACAGTTTGCTCTGAAATAGCAGTTAGTTTGGTTATTAAGCCGTTGAAGTTTAATAACGCAGGGACTAATGAGCATTTAGTTTTTTCTTAAGTAAGCTAGGAACAAATTTATACCTTATCTTGTACAAGTTTTCAAGAAATTGCTAATACATGGGTTATATTCTGAATGGTTGAAAGCAGCCTCTTTTGTTTCTGATATTCAGGAAGGTTCTGCAAACTAGAAAATAATCAGTCTAACTTATATTTTTGGAAAAGACTGTGGAAAAAAAGTAATGAATGTACTTCATTAAATCACTGTTGTAGTAGTCCTTACATATAGGAGATAAACTGCTAAGGATGCCATACATCTGGCCAGTATACAAATCTTCAAGTGCCTTCCGCATGAGCTTTACATCCACCTTTAACAAGACTGGACATGCCAGTATAAGATTGATGTACAGACACGCCAAAACTCAGAACCTTCTTACCACTAGTCTCCACATGCAGACTGTTGTCAGCATCACATCCATTTTTTCCATACATTTGGGTTCATTGCAAAATCTTCAGGCAGATAGGTATCTCATTGGAGACCCTTCATATTTCTTTGCAAAATTTTCTGAAAAAGCTTCATATGTCTGTCAGAAAAGTGCAATTGTGGGCACCAAATATTCTAGCTCTTTGTTTTCTTAGTGTCTCAGTGCAGCATCAAATCACATGCTATCAGTCATTAAACCTGAAGATGATTAGAAATAAATTAAACTCGCTTTTTGTACAAAAAAAAACTTCTTTAGGACTTTCTACATTCTGCCATGGTGTCATCCTTCTCTTCACTGGACCTCCCTTAGGTAAAATTAAAGAGAAAATCTTTTAGAGAGGCTATTGACAATAACTGTACATCCTCCTCTTTTGCTTCGCCTGTGACTGATGACTCTGCTGAGGCATGTTCACAGTCAACAGACTATTTGTCTTTATCTCCAGGGTCCTGTAATGTCTCTCCCCTTTGAAGGCTACAATGGCCCAGGATACTCACACATCATCACCAGGAAAAGAGAACTAAAAATAATTCTACCTGAGGGTGAGGGATGTATTTTCCAAATTTTAGTAAGGGTGGATGTTGAAGGCTCACTTATGGAGGTCAGTCCTAGGGCATCAACTCTTAAGGCTATACATCTGGACACTCCTAGGAAACATACAGAGAAAACCAAACCTATATATTCTCCTACTCATTCCAGATAGAAATGCAAACAAGGTTTGGTTAACTTTGCACAGTGTCTCTCTAAAACTTTTCAGTCCTTTTAATCTTCTTTGCCTGCAGCCTCTTCTTCCACTTCTAGCCCAGTTAAAAGGAAGAGTTTTCCCTCTTCTAATGAACAGGAGTAATTTTCAGATTCTGACAGGGAAGGACTTGATTATGCCTCTCAAATTCCCTTTCCCACTGGATGTGAATCTGAGTGTGAGGATACTTTATCCTCGGACTCCCCCAATGAGAAAATTTTCTTTAGGTACACTGTTGTTAAAATGTAGATTTTTTTTTTTCAAATGCGAGAGTAAAGAAGTTTCTGACTCCCCAAAAACTGATACTATGAGCTACAGACTATGGATGCTCATAATCTTGTTGCTGTACATTTAGGTCAGTGTTGCAGTAGCCCAAGCTCTTTGTGTTGTATCCTGCCAAGGATATGACCTCTGACCTGCCTTCATGGCTCTAGGGCAATGACCACATCCACTGACCACTGTGGGGCTTGAGGAGAGCTGCATAAAAAGAGTAGTTAGGGCACCAAAAGCTTCAGAGCTTTCTTGCCCCCGAAGTGCATGCCCACTGCAAACTAGGTGGTAGACTAGCAATCATTCAAGGTTGGGCAGATAAGTACCCTTGTAGAGAAAGCCTTCCACTACATTTTTCTGAACAAAATCCAGAAAAGTACCCAGGAAGGGTAAAAAACAGCAATCAGCAGCTTCGATACAAAAGTTTAATATGAAGCACACCAACACATAAACGCTTTCACAAATATCACTGCGTTTTCGTCCCTGGTATACCGACTTCATCAGATGCAGATAATCAGCATTACACAACATATATAGCCCCCCCACCTTACCCTATTAAGACAATAAAATAGTGTTTTCTTGAAGCTTCTTATGAGAAAAAATATCCACTAAGAAATACATACATAAGAAACTTTTTCACAACATTTTTCAACAGTCATCACAAAAGTTACATTTTTCTGAAGAAAATCTTCACACGAGAGCTTTGAAGGCTAAAGTGGAGAAAGGTTCCTTGTGAACAGCAGTTGAACATGGGTCAGTCGGTCCTGAGAAATAGAAAAGCTTAGTTCCAAAGGGAGGGGCAGTGGCCTCCATTGCCCTCAACTGATTGAAAGGGAGTTGGGTTCAGATCCCTGAATCCAGAGCAGTGGACACAGGTGCCTTGTGGCGCCCAGTGCAGTGAGCAAAACAATCCTGGAGAAGCCATTGGAGCCCCTGGGAGAGTTCTAATTTCTTTTAAAGGACAGGGTGCCCTGGAATGGGTTCATCCCAAGAGAGGGGCCCACACCCTGGAAAGAGTTGTGGTTCCAGCAGCATCAGGTGAGCTTCACTGGCCCCTTAATATCTGGGGGAGATGGTGTAAGTCTCACACCAGGCCGTACCCATATCCACACCAGGTTGCCAAGGTGAATAGCCTCTGGCATGTTAGAACAATGTAGGTAAGGAAAGTTGGCAAGCCAGATCTGTAACTTCAGGATAAGGATTGGCTGTAAGGGCTGGGTTTGTCGGGCTAGGCTGTGAATCAGGACTGAGCATGCACCACAGCTGGAAGTGGTGTCATCCCCTCTTTCTGTGAAAATATTTATTTTATGTAAGGAAATGTTGTTGTTATTGACTGTCAAATCTAGTAAGGAGCATTTTGCTTATTTTTTCTACGTGTACATGTAGAATATTTATGCGAGGGGTAGGATATTGTGCTTTTGGGAACTGTCACTGAAATTTTTACAGTAAAACCTTAGCTTTTCTATCAGGAGGATTACTGACTCACCCTAGCTCAATTGCCTGCCTTTCAGACTGTTTTTCTCAGTGTAACCATGGAACAATTGTTGGTGTGTCTTCAATTCTTCCTTCTCTCATCTTCAAAAAGAGGAAAATTGCTCAGGAGTATTCAAGTGTTCAGCTGGCTTCCTCATTGCCTCAGCCATTGATGGGCAACTGTGCTGTGCCGAGACTTGGTTCTTCGGACTGCTCTTCAATGGCTCTTGGTCCATTTGGTGTAGCTCATTAGGAAACCACTAAGGACTGAGAAATAGACACATCCTCTGCAGGTGTAGGGTTGCCTTCACTGGCCACGGGAGAACCACTTTAGTCGGTCTCAAAATAATCTGATGAAGCTGTACCACATAGCCATGCTAAGGAGCCTGATTTCTAGCCTAGTGCTCTAGACATGGTTCAGTTTTTTTCTAGTGGGTTTCACAGGGAAAAAAAACAAAAAGTTAAGAATGTCTCTTCATGTTTCTTTAACTATGGACAGTGACGACTTGCTGGGATTTGCTAAGGGATTACTTTCTGCTATTAATGTTTTAAATATTGCTTCTTCACTGACTTCAAAAAGGGAAAGAAAAAGATTTACCTCACATTCTGAGACTGATTCTGAGTCAGAAGAGCAGGGAATGGAAAAGGAGTGTTTTCTTGATTGAATTTTCCACAAGCTGAAGTTTTTTAGTCTGAGGAGTGTTTCTTCAGATTTTCAGCATACCTTTTAAAAACAACAAGTAGTCTTTGTTAGACTGGCCGGACGTTCGGACTTCCACGGCAGGGAATTCTATCTGTTAAGAATACTGCAGCAGTGAATGTAAGGACATTGTTCCTTCCAATTCATGACTCTTTTTCAGGAAGCAAAATAAGTGGTCTCAGCAAAGTTCTAACAAACACAATTGTAAATAGCAATGGCAAGGAGGCTCAAAAAAGAAAGGGGTCCCTCCCAGAACCAAGGGCAGACAAAAAGTCTTCTTCCCAGTGACTTTAAAGTATCGCAGACAAATGAATTCTGAGAATCATCCAGCAGGGGTACAGATTGCAATGGGAATCCATTCCCCTTTCCAGGGGATTCTTACTCATCCTGTAAACCAAAAGTCTGTTTCCTACAATTTTGGAGCAAATGTTATCTTGAGTTCTTAGAACATGTGCCCTTAGATTGGGTAGACAAAGGTATTTTTTTTCAAGGCCCTTTCTGGTGTCAAAGGAGGAAACTTGGAGACCAGTCCTCGACCTCTCCTTTTTCAATCTTTTATCAATGTCACATAGTTCAAAATGTTATTCCCTTCAAACTTTACCACTCATTCCCTCCCTCACTTTCATGGTAACATTAAACTTAAAAGATAGCAAAGAATTCAGATGTTTCTTAAGATTTTCAGTATCTGGCTTACATTGTCAGTTCTCTGACCTGCCCTTTGGTCTGCCTACTGCACCAATATTTACAAAGTGTCTGGGTCCAGAAATTGCTTGCTGCAGTCTTTTCGAGTTTCAAGCTCTTCTCTTGTGTCTTATGTCTTTTTTTTTCAGCATGTCAGCACTCAGTATTTCGAGTACAGAAATTTCTTGGGAGCCATACTTATTTATTTATTTATTTATTGACATTTGTTAACCAGGTTTGTCCATCTGGGCTTGTGGCCCATTTTCAGTGGAGACCCGAGGAGAAAAGCTCCAGTAATACATTTTAAAACAAGTACAATTTTAAACAATATTGATATAATAGCAGTTATAGCAAAACGATTCACATATGTTGGGATACATGCATAAAGTTAAAGTTGCATTAAAAAGAAGTTAAGTAACAATTTTACATTGATATAGTTCAATAGGTCAACAATGAACATTTTTTGTTTGTATAAAATTGTGCAAATGCATAGTAGACACATTGGAGAGAGAGGTGTAATGAGGTACTAAGTATGGTCCTTTTGAGGGTACATAAAGGGAAGGAAGACTAGGTAGGGTCATGGCAAGGGCAGGTTCTGGAATTGAGAAAATAAGCTTTTAGTTCATTTTTAAAGTGTGAGGTGTGGGAGATTGAACGTAGGTCATGGGGAAGTTTGTTCCAAGCATGGGCAAGGGAGTGTTTGTAGAGTAGTTTGCCTACTGACCTTTTTGGGTGGTAGATATCAAGTAATTGTTGGTTAGAAGTATGGAGGGTCCGGGATGGGATGTAGATGGAGACTAAGGAAGATAGAGATGGACAGAAGGAGGGTTTATAAAGAATAGAGTGTAGCATATGAAATTGATAAGATAGCAGAAACTGGGGAAGTTCAAGCCATTGAAGAGAGTTTAAAGAAATGCAGTGGTGTGAGTTGTATGGGGAGTTAGTAATGAATCTGGCTATTTTATGGTAAGTCTGTTGCAGTTTGTTTAGAGTGGAGGCCTGGATATTGGTAAGAACTGGGGTGGCGTATAAGAGGGAGGGGAGGAGGAGTGCCTGGCCCAGGGTAAGCCTAGATTCAGGGGTAAGGAATTTTTTGTTCCAGTACAGCAGACCTAGTTTCTGGTTTGTTTTTTTTATACATTGGAGTATGTGTAGGTTGAACTTGAGTTCGTCATCGATAATGACCCCTAGGAGTTTTGTGTGGGTGTCAGGTTGGATATTTGTATTGTTAGAAGATGTAATAAAAAAGGAGGTTTTGCAATGAGAAAGAGAATGGGAAAGGAAAAGTAGGAGTTTGGTCTTTTGGGATTTAGGATCAATATGTTGTGAGAGAGCCATTGTTCAGTGGATAGTAGGGCCTGTTGAGTCAGGGAGTGTAGTTCAGGAATGTTATTTGAGATGGATGTAAGTGTGGAGTCGTCGGCAAACTGAATAAGGAAGGATTCTTTGCATGAGGTGTAAAGATCATTGGTGAAGATGTTAAACAAAAGGGGTCCCAAGATGGAGCCTTGGGGAACACCAGTGGAGATGGGAAGGAAAGGTGAGGAAGATGAGAGCCATTTGACAGATTGTTCCCTGCCAGATAGGTAACTATTAAACCAGGCAAGTGCGGAGGGTGATAGGTGGAGATTTGCGAGTTTGGATAGTAGTAGAGGATGAGAGACAGTATCAAAGGCTTTGGAGAGATCTAGGAAGAGACAGGAAATGAGTTTATTGCTGTCTAGGGCCTCTGCAATGATATGAGTGAAGGAGAGGACGACAGTGGTGGTGCTCTGGTGAGGACGAAATCCATGTTGGGTAGGGGTAAGTAAGTGGTGTGTGAGGAGGTGATTGAGAAGCTGTGAGTGAATACATTTTTCTAATATCTTGGAGAGGGAGGACAAAATGGCGATGGGTCGGTAGTTTGAGGGGTCAGTGGAGTTTCCACCTTTATGAAGAGGGATAGTGAAGAAAGATTTCCAAAGGGTGGGGACAGTTGATTCCAGAATAGATTGATTAATTAGTATAGATACAGGATAGGCAATTGAGTCAGCAGCAAGTTTGAGGAATGTAGGAGATAGATTGTCAGTGGAAGGAGAGCAAGGTTTTAGCTTGAGTAGTAGAGATTTGATGTAAGTAGTGGGAACTGGCTCAAAAGAAAACAAAGTTGTGTTAGTGGGACTTGGAGAGATGGGTGTCAAAGTAGAGTTTGGCTTAGAGGTTACCAGATTTTGGATGGAAGAGATAAAGTGTTTATTCAGGAGGGTAGCTGTTTCCAGAGAGGAAGAGTTAGGGTATGGGGAGGGATTAGAGGGCTTTCCAGGATAGAGGATGTTGTTGAGAGTTGACCAAAATTTTCGAGGATTGGATTTGTTGTTAAGCTGAGCAGAGCTATAGTATAACTTTTTGTCATTAGTTGTATGTTTTTTTGCAAGGTTCCTCAGTTGCCTGTATTTTTGAAGAAAAGGTGGTTGTTTAGTTTTAGTCCAGGTTTTCCAAGCATGATCTCTTTGTTTCATAAGGGACCTAGTCTCTTTGGAGAGCCAGGGAGCATGGTTTGATTTTACTCTGATCTTCCTAGAGGGAGCTAAGGAGTTTAGAGTATTCATGAAGATGCTATTGAAAGTGCTTACAGCATCGTTTAGGGGGAGGTGTTTTAGAATGGACCAATCTATGTTGTGGAGAATGGAGTTAAATTGGGATGAATTGAAAGTCGATAGTTTTCGACAGTCTTTGATAAGGTGGGGTTTAGGAATATGGGAGTAGTGTCTTAAGATGGTGGTAGGGAGATGATCACTGAGGGAGTCAGGTAAGGTGGTGGGATTGTGGTATTGATGGGGGGAATTGGTAAGGATCCAGTCTATGATGGAGCTGGAAGTGGAATTTTTATGGAAGCGAGTGGGAGATGTTATAAATTGGTGGAAGCCGTGTAGATGGATACTGAGTTGGGGGGAGTCAGTTGTGGGTTTGGACCAATCAATGTTGACATCATCAAGGATAAGTGTCTCATATGGTATGTTGTTAGAGAACCAGGATAGGATGTTTTCAAGAATGGGCAGATTGTTACCAGGAGGAATGTTCTTATTTAGGCAAAAAAAAAAAAATCCATGTTTTTTCTGACTTGGATTTTTATTCAGAAGAGCAGGCACTGCAGGGGAATGGCTGCCCAAAAAGAAGAATTTCTCATTCTGAGTATTCTGATTCTGTGAAAAATATGATGTTAAGTTGTCTATCTCGCCTTCATTCTTGCTGGATGGGTTCGGAGCAGACTCTTGAGAACAGTGGAACCAAAGTTAGCTCTATGCCTAGAAGCTAAATCCAACTTATAATGAGAAATGAAAGTGTGAGGAGTAGCCCAAGTAGCCGCTGCAGAAATGGTGTCAATAGGCAGTCTGTTTTGGAAGGCTATAGAAGTAGCCAAAGCTCTGGTAGAATGGGCTTTAGGTTTGTTAGACAGCTTTTCGTGTCTAATTTCATAAACAAGGGAAATCAGAGATGTTAGCCATCTAGATAATGATACCTTTGAAACTGAAAGTCCCTTTCTGCCTTCTGCATAAGAGACAAACAGCTGGTCAGATTTTCTGAATTGTTTGGTTCTATCCAAATAGTACCTTAACTGACGATGAACATCTAGCCAATGCAATTTTTGTTCAGACCTGTTAGAATATTCTGGAAAAAACACAGGAAGGTCAATGCTTTGATTTAGGTTAGACGAGGCTATCTTAGGTAAAAAGGACGGGTTGGTTCGTAAGATACCCTGTCCTTATGGAACAACAGATAAGGAGGTCGACAGCTGAGTGCATGAAGTTCTGAAACTCTTCTAGCTGAAGTAATAGCTACCAGAAAGAGTGTCTTCCATGATAGCAATTTTAAAGAACAGGAGGCTGCAGGTTCGAAAGGGGAAAGAATCAAAGAACTAAGAACTAAATTTAGGTCCCAAGGAGGAGGAGGATTTCTTATAGGAGGTCTGAGTAGAAAAACTCCCTTCAAAAAGGCTTTGCAAAGCTTGTGGGACATTATGGCAGACTCTGAAATGCCCACATGAAAGTTAGAAATAGCTGCCAATTGAACTTTAAGAGTAGAAGGAGATGAACCTGCATGGAAGAGTTCAGCTAGAAAATCAAGGACCATTTGGATGGAAGCAGTGAAAGGATCTATGTCCCTTCCTTGAGCCCAATAGAAACGTTTCCACTTACTCAAATAAACCTTCGAGTGGAAGATTTATGGGAAGCTATCAAAATATCTCGGACAGAGTGAGATATTTGAGGAAGCCTGGCTAAGGTTGGAATTGGAGGAACCAAGCAGTGAGGTTCAGAGAGGGAAGGGAGCGATGAAACTGACCCGACTGATGGATCAAAAGATCTGGAACTAGGTCCAGATGCCAAGGTCGCTCCAACAGAAAATGATGTAGAAAGGGGAACCAAACCTGTCGAGGCCAGTAAGGAGCAATGAGGATCAACGAGGCCTTCTGAGCGATAGCTTTCTGTATCACTTGAGAGATTAGTGGGAAGGAGGAAATGCATACAGAAGTCCCCGGGCCAAACTTGGACTAGAGCGTCTCTGCTGGGCTGGCCTGGTAAAGGAATAGGGTGAAATAATCTCTGCACTTGCTGTTTTGGGGAGTAGCAAAAAGGTCGCAGCAAGGCTGACCCCACTTGAGAAAAATTTCTATCACAACAGAGTCTTTCAGAGACCACTCGTGAGGCATGAGGATAGCTCTGCTCAACTTGTCCGCGATTTGATTGGACTTCCCGGATGTGCGTTGCTATCAGAAACCGCTGAGAAGAAATCGCCCATTGCCACAGTCTGAGTGCTTCTCGACACAGGGGGTAGGACCTGGTTCCGCCTTGTTTGTTGATATACCACACTACAGACAAATTGTCCGTCTGGATTGCTATCGTTCCCAAGGGAAGAGAGTCTTGAAGGGCTTGCAATGCTAAAAGCACTGCTCTCATCTCTAGAACATTTATGTGCAAATGGCATTCGTCTGGTTGCCATGTGCCCTGGACAGTTCTGCCCTGATAATGCCCCCCCCCCACCCGATCAGGGAGGCGTCCGTTGTCAGAGTAGCAACCGGAGGAAGGACAAAGGGTCTTCCCAATAAGAGCTGAGGGGAAGACATCCACCACAGAAGATGATTTCTGCATGTTTGCGTAATCATGATGGTGTGGGACATCGGAAGTTGCTGGTATGACCATTGTGAAGAGCATCCATTGAAGGATTCTCATGTGGAATCTGGCTAATGGAAGCATAGGTATGGCAGCCGCCATAATCCCCAACACTTTCAGAACTAACCTGGCTTTGATTCTGTTGCTGCTGAAGAGGAGCGAGACCAGTTTGTGTATGTCTGTTATTCTCTGATCTGTTAGTCTAGACATGTTGACTGTGTCTAGATTTGCGCCTATGAAGGTAATAGTACGACAAGGCGACAAAACAGACTTTTCGCAATTTATTGAAATGCCTAAATTTTGACAAATGCGAAAGGTGTAGTCCCTGGCCAATAGAAGAAGATGCTTGGTGGGAGCTGTGAGGAGCCAGTCATCCAAATATGGAAACACCTGGAATCCTTGACGTCTCAGGTGAGAAGCTACCACTGCCATGCATTTGGTAAACACCCAGGGGGCAGTGGTGAGACCAAAGGGCAGGGCCCTGAATTGAAAATGACTGGTTCCTAGCCTGAAGCGGAGGAATCTTCTGGAGCGTCTGTTCATTTTTATGTGATAGTACACATCCTGAAGGTCTATAGAGCACATCCAGTTTCCCTTTCCCAATAGGGGAAGGATGGACTGCAGCGTGACCATCCGAAATCTTGTTTTCTTGACTGACTTGTTCAAGATACTGAGATCCAAAATTGGTCTCCAGTCCCCTGTTTTCTTTGGAACTAAAAAGAACCTGGAGTAGATTCCAGATCCTTGCTGGTCTGCTGGAACTGGCTGAATTGTTTTTGCAAGCAGCTTTGAAATTTCCAAAGCTGCAAGATCCCTTTGAGCGGTGGAACATCTGGAAGGGATTTTTTGATTGGTTTGGAATGCGAGCGAAAGGAATGGAATAGCCTTCGAAATGATGGACTGTACCCATTTGTCTTGAGTCAGGGATAGCCAGGCTTCTGGGTACAGTGACAATCTTCCGACTGCCTCCAAAGGTGGGCAGTCGGGCAACACCTCAGGGATGCTGAAAGGGCTTATCAGAGAAGGCTTCTCGATTGCCCTGGTTCTGCGGACCCCCCCTGCCTCTAGGCGGCGTCTACCATTGTTGTTCCCCCTCTGCCTCTGGCGGGAACCGACTCTGGCCAGGCGAAGTCCCTTGAGATTGTTTGTGGAACCACATTTTCCCACTTTTCTGGCCTTTGGGGTAAGGCCTAGAAGGAGTAGAAAAACGGACTCCGACGGCAGAAAGAGTCTTGCCATCTGTCTCGCACCTAGTCAAGGTTTCTTTCACTTGAGGACCAAAAAGAGATGATCCATCAAACAGGGAATTAGTGAATGACGTTTTAAAGGGGTCTGCAAAGTTGCATAGCCGCATCCAGGCATGCCTGCGTAAGGCCACACCTGTCCCTGCAGCTCTGCTCGCTCCATCAGCCGCATAAGAGAGATGGAGGAGTTAGCTATGGAGTTCAGGGTAGCCAGCTGAGTGTTCATCTTGTCTTGAAAACCCGCAGCCGTAGGATCCTTCAACATGTCACTCGCTTCTTTGATCAAGTCTCTTTGAAGACGAGTAAAATGGCATAGGTAGTTCAGATAGCAAAGGTCGCTGACGAGAACATCCGCTTCACCTGTCCATAGACCTAGATTCTGTGTTAGGGGATGAACAGGCACTGAAGGATCAGCTAGTTCCTTCTTGGTGGCAGCAGCTACCACCATAGCATCCACAGAAACACCTTTTGTGAGAAATTGCTTGTCAGTTGGTGCTGTTATAAATTTGGAAGGTCTCCTGGGGTAGGGTCCACTGAATCAGGAGCCGCCCAGGCCTTCTTTGCAACCACCTGCATGAGGGGATCAAGGGGGGACACCCAGGAGGTGGAAGGGCGAGAGCCAAACGCCTCAAGATACACAGATTCATCCTCCGAAGGGTTAAGGGCTGGCCAATTTCCTCTGTTTCAGGATCTCTAGAATGTCTGCAAAGAGACATCTTCAAAAGGGGAACGGGGAACCCTCGAATCCTCTAAATCTGTGTCAGAGGTGACAGACTCAGGTGAGTCTATGTGCTTCCTCTTACACTTTCTCTTCCTAGGGTGCTCCCTGCCAATTCAGGGAGGCCTCGAAGAGGATGAGATCCCATAGGGGATTCTTGAGGAGCTGGCTCTCTGCGGTCTGGGATGAGGGAGTGAGTCGACATAACCAAAGGCACCGAAGAGGGAGGGGGACGGAGCCGACTGTGAAGTCGAACAAGGTTCCAACACACTCCGCATGACCTCGAACGCACCCCTGTCCGGCAGAGCCAAAGGTCCCGCCCGAAGCTGAGAACCTCCTCGGCACCGACAGAGATGGCTCGAGGCGATGTCGGAGCCGAACTCACCAGCGCCGGCACCGAGAGGGAGAGGGGGTCGGACAAGGGTCGATGCCACTCACCCCGAGCCAACGAGGGAAGCCCGGCGAGATTCTTCAAAAGAAGAAATCGAAGACAATTGTATCGGCTCCGACGCTACCACAGTCTCGGTCCCAAGACGCCCCGGCTCCGAGCTCAAAGGAGTCGGAGGAGGAATATTTATTGGAACATGTTAAGGCATCGACTGATGAGTCGGACTCTGAGCATTTGGGCCAGTGCCTCGGACTTCAAAAGTCTACTCACTACCATCTGGAGGTCGTGATCTGAGAGCCTCGATGACCTGGAGGAGTGAGATCTGTGGCCAAGAGACGGTGACCTCGATCTCTTTCTAGATGTCGGCTCCGATGGTCTGATCGGAGCCGACTTTTAATCTGCTCGGCCCCCCGGAGCCGAGGAAACCACAGATACTGCAGTCAAAGACTCATCGGCTCCAGCCGGAGCTGATGAAGCAGTAGGCTTCGAAGCCTTAGGCCTCGACTCTGAAGCTGGAGCCGAGGTCTTGGAAGCCTTAGAAGGTTTCCCGGATGACACAGAAAGGGAACCTTCAGGCTTAAGCAAACCCTCAAAATGAGTTTATTTTTTTCCTGCAGGACTCTGGGCTGAAGCCATGGCATACAGCACAAGAGTCCTGCAGGTAAAGGTCCCAGGCAATACACAAGAAGTGTGACCGTCTGTCAGAGACATTTTCTGACAGCACGAGTCACACTTCTTGAAGCCTGAGACCTTCGTATCCTTGGACATACTCAAGGAACCGAAGTGTAATCACACACAGAAAAACACACACACACAGATTACACTGATAGGGGTTCAAAGGGAATTATTTAAACTAAAGGTAAGTTAAGTTAAAACTCCTAATCAAACACATACACACCCTAAGGATAGGGAAGGAAGGGCGAAGGCCTTATGGAAAGAACTATAAGTTCTTTAGAAAAAGGGGCTGGATAAAAGGTAGAAGGGATAATATCCACTACACTAAGGGAAAGAAAAATACACCAAGCTAGCTTAAGTCTAAAGAATTTAAACTAGTCTAACTTTCACTAACCTGGAGCCGGTAGAAAACACACCTCGATCGCTGTAGCGGCAAACGAGATCTGAGGTAACTCACGCCTAGCATTGTGGGATATAAGGGGAGCCTCGAGCCGGTGGAACCAACTCTCGAGCTTTAAGAGTGGCCGGAGCCGAGGTCAGCTCCGAACCCATCCAGCAAGAAGAAGGCGAGAAGAAGACAACTAACATGGAACGTTATGGTAAGAACATAACTTCTATTTTTTATATTTCCCTTTTGAAGATTTATCATTTTTTTCTGACTTTATTTAAGAAGAAAGTGTTTTTTTCAGTGGAGCAGAGTGAAATTCCTGTGGCACTACAGTGTATAAGTTCATAAACTGATTATTGTGACAGTTGGCTATGTCTGATATTGCAGCTACTTTCCCAGTGTTTGCCTGCTTTAGATAATATTTTCTCACTGACTGTAGCTGACCTGATAGTCAGTCTCCTGCCTCTAGCAAGTTTGATAGGTTACAAAGGATATCTCAGACTCATAAGTATTTATTTTCTTATTCTAAAGTAGGGGTCTGTATCACTTTGTCAAACAAATCCCAAATCAGTGAATACCTCTTCGTCGAATTCCTATTTATCGAAGCTCCTAATCAGCAAAAATATTTTTCAGCAAAATTTTTCATAGGGCAAAACACAATGGTTGGCCAATATCTGGAATTTGCCCTTTGCCCCATTGTAGTGTGATCGGACCTGGTATATTTAGTAATGGGGTGGGTGATGTAGCCCCCCATTTGGGTAGGTGTTAAGTTTTATGGTTCTGTTTGTGGTCTCTATGGTGGCCTACTGTTGGTTTGCCTTAGGAACAATTTCACTGAAAAGTCCGTTCACTGATTAGGAGCTTCGATTAATAGGTGTTCGACGAAGAGGTATTCACTGATGTGGAACTCAGCAAAGTGATATAGACCCCTAAAGTAGACCCAACAGTGATTTCTCTATATAATGCTGCTTCGTCTGATCAGATTTCTGTTGCTAACCCCATTCCCTTTGTCAAGGATGGGAAAGCACTGGATAAGTTGGGTGAAATTGTATTCTTCTAGTACCTTAGCATTCAGGATTTAAATTATTGAACTTGTTTGTTAAATGTTGTAATAATTAACTGTTCTTCTGAGGAAAAAAAAAATTTCAATGCCTCTGTAACATCTGCTATCAAGTTACTAAGCATATTTTAAAGTGTATTCTTGATACCACTGTTTTGTCTTCTGGAAATGCTGTGTCTGGGTTAGTACGGAGAAGACTGTATTGGTTCATTCTTAAAAGCTTCCTGAAAATGTTTAAATTCTTCTTTAGATAAAGTCCTTCTGTAGCAAAGATGATAAAGAAGCATGTTGAAAGGGGAAAGATGATTTAAAGAGTTGCTCATACCTCTTAACTCTCCTTTTTCAAACATATTAAAATTTTTCCTTCCTGGCAAACAAGTTTTTAAAAAAGCCTCAGAAAGTGAAGGACAGTCCTGTCAGTGGATCTAATTGATAACGTTGTGTTATCAAAACATCAAGTAACACAAGATCGAGACCACAATGCTGCAGAATCACAACACTTAAAACCCCAAAACAGCGACTTACACAATGTCAGAAAACACACACCAGAAGATAGTAAACCCAGAACATGGAATATAGCTAGGTAGACGTTACACCTTACTGCTCCCGCTTGTACTATGCAACTAAAACTCCACACATCACGTAAAAGTGCACAAGTCCAAACTGCAACTGTATCATGCCGTGTTGAACAGCACATAAAAGGAAAACATCCGTAGTGGCAAAAACTTGGTCTGTACCATACCTTTTATTGTGATCCTGTAAAGTAAAGCACACCCATGTAGTGAGACAACAAGTAGTAGAACACTGAAAACAAACTGGAACACCTCTAACAGTTCACACCATTTTGCCTAGATAGGTATGTGTTACAACTTGAGTAAAGCTGCCAGAGCCTTCAGAAAATTCATTGCAGTATAGCTTTGTTTGTTTTGCAACACAGGCTGAAACTGTGAGTGTCGTAATAGCAACTTCCATTTCTTTGGTGATAGAGGACACCCTGCAGTCATGCTCACTTGCAGTTCCTCCACCCTGTCCTGCTCTATTGCCAGTGTTGACAGTAATAGTCAGATCCTTTGCCCTAGAGCCCATAATACACTTCACCCTCATATGCCATGCCTCTGTACCATTTTGTGTCCTAGGCAGACACAAAGCATTTAAAGCAGAGATATTCCAAAACTGTATTTGGAATAGTGGTGGGAATCTAGCAAATGCTGTACTTCTGGTAGTGAACTTCCTCACCTTCTCAAGTAAGTACCAGTTGCTAATGTACTTCAACAGGTCCTTCCCTTCTACAGGAAAGACATCCCATAATGCACTGAATGCCGGTATAACTTCTTCCTCCTCTAGGAATGCTAGGGCCACCAGACTTTTAACTGCCACTTAAAATGTTTGAGAGCTTTTGTATAGTGCAGACTAACCCAAAGCTTGTATCTTCCACCACACATTTTGGCCGAAATGAAAGAAGCAGCCCTTGGATGTCACACCACTGACATTTAATCTCAGACTCTTTACAGCCTCTACCTCAAAGTCACACATCACATATCTAACATTGGTTTCGAACCGGTATTCATTCAGCAAATGGAACACACAGTGCCACATAATATTATATGTTTTCAGTGACTTCCTGGACATAAGACAGTATACCAATGGCACTGTTTTTGTATAGCCACCATAGTTTACCAACCCATTTATGCTATATAACTGTCTGCACATTATACCCTTATAGAAAAATGTGCTATCCATAAGCCAGGTGGTGGCATGGCTGAAATCGTATAGATTGCTTACAGTGGTAAATACCAGTACAGTAATGTCAGCGGCTGTATCTATAACCTGTTTTTCAATGAAGACACCATCCTTAAGTGGGAAGCTGACAAGGTCTGCAGTTTCCAATGTTAGATCTGGATACGCCTGGGGTCTACTCTGCTTTCTATGTACCCTACCCTCTTGCTGTAAGAGGGCTTTGTGGCTAGGCAGAGTGGCAACATATTCTAAGGATGGGGACACCACAACATCATCCACGATCAGGCACGGTGTTTCCCTAAGATAACATTGCCTTCTGTTTCAGCTCGGTGCACATCAGATACTTCTCCACCTCAACTGGATTGCCAGTGTGATTATGGTTTGCCGATTTACAGAGCTGTACACTGTCAGACAATGAAACGGTAACCGCTCTGCCTCTGCACTTATCCACATGCTTGTACTTGCAGCACGAGTATTTTTTATAATTTGCAGTTCTCCCTACATTATACACATAGTCATCAATGATTAATATAGGCTTACCCTTTTGCAATGTTGTTATAGGTTATATAACAGAGTTCTAGGGTATATCAGAGTTGTGTACTGTTAATTGTTGCTTGACTAATTTTATATAATTGCTGGCTGACTTCAGAGTTGTGCACTATTATTTTTGCTTCACTGTATAGTTTTTCAGATCTCTGCTGAAGGTGTTGTTTTTCCCCACCTCCCCTATTTCTCTGTCTTAAGTTGGTATAACTGGTTTTACATCCTGTGTGTTATCTGACTATCTCAAGGATTACTTGCATAAAATTAGACCCTCTTAGTAACAGCCTCCATATCATTGCTGGAACCTTCCTGTTTCCTGACAGAGTGCTCTTCAAACTATTTGGAGATATACAGAGCTAAGTATATTTGTCTGGCACTTCAGAGTTGTGTACTGTTAATTGTTGCTTGACTAATTTTATATCGTTGCTGGCTGACTTCAGAGTTGTGCACTGTTATTTTTGCTTCACTGTATAGTTTTTCAGATCTGTACAAGGTGTTGTTTTTCTCCTACCCACCCTCCCTATTCCTGTCTTGTTAAAATTTGGAGGCTTTTGCAGTTGCCCGTCCCCACTGTAGATTTGATCTTGGACACTCCCCTCAGTCCCATCTCTTTACCTCATTCTACCTAATAGACTCCTTCTGCACTTGTTTTTAATCATTTTTAATTTAATTGCATTTTTTAAACTGTTTGGTCTAACATTGCTACATACTCAAGTGCACTAGCTTTCACTGCATTTGAATTGTTTTTACTGCTGTTTTAGCTACTTTTCTGTATAAAAAAAAATCTAAACATGTTTCCTACCTTTCTTGTAACTAGTGTAGTCCAAATTCAGATTTGCTGTATCCAGGACTGTATGTAAGCTTCTGAGCCCCTCAAGCTTTCTGTGTTGGAGGGAAGCCTTCTAGGTTATCAGTGGGAGTGGTAAGCACTAGGTAACCTATCTACCACATAAGGAGTGGTTCTGGCCCAGAAATTGTAGTCGTTTGGGCAGTTTTTCCATCTCTCTCAACTTTCTGATTTAAAAGCCCACATTTGCACTTGTTTCCCCCCTTCCTGTAACTAGTTTAGTCCAGATACAGATTCTTACTTTTAGCACTTGAATTTGCTTATTCGTGATCAGCACTTGTTCAGAACTTGATGTAAGCACTAAATAACCTACTAATTACTACAGCACTCAACCTTCCTCATTACCTAGAGGAAAACAGTTTTGGTACTTACTTTCCCCACTTGCTTAGAGAAAAACAGCTCTTGTACTCACTTTCCTCACTTATCTAGAGGAAAATAGTTTTTTATTCAGGCACGTCCAAGGGTCAGCTCCCAGTGTTCTCTCCTGTCTATTTGATGAAGCTGGGCATTTTGGGGCAATGTAAAAATTGCCTCATGTACACAGACAACCCACTCCTCCTACCACCCAACACTACAACCTGTGAGAGATGCACTTATCTAGCCAAACTGGAAGGAAAGCTCTCTCCAACCCAGACTGAACTCGACAGTCAAGAGGAGAAGGTAAACACTTGCACCACGCCACACTCATCACATAGTCTTACTAAATTTACACCACCAAAATCCACACATAGAAACACAAAAACATTTGCGGAGGCTCTCAATAATAATCTGCTCGAGCAACAGAGACCTCCAAAGCAGAAATGCAAGCAACCTCCACCCCCCCAACACAACCCAAATGACACACAGCCCACAGACTCAGTGTGCCACTCAACCACAGCCAATAAGGCAAAACACCGTACCCAACACACTAGTCATAGGTGACTCCATAGTCAGGCATACTGATGTCCCACTCACCAGGCTAAACAAGGAGAAGGTTACTGTCAGCTGCCTGTCGGGTGCCAGGATCTGCCACATAACCCACTCACTTAGGTCACTCCACAACAAGTACAAATATGACTCTGTCATTGTCCATGTTGGTGTGAACGACCTGAGATGTACCTCCCTGGACTACATGAAAAGAGACATGGAAGAGCTCTCCGATCTTGTAGCCCAGGCAGGTATGACCATAGCCCTGAGTAGCATTCTGCCATCATCCAGAATTGTACCGCAGTACAAGGACAAAATGATTGACTTCAACATTTGGCTAAGCTTCTGGTGTCATTCTAAAGGGATCCAGTATCTGTCTGCCTGGGATGACATGGTCGACAGGCCACGATGCTTTGTCAGAGATGGCCTGCACCTGTCGCCCCTGGGATTCCGGATACTGGCTAAGGTTCTTGCCTACCCTATAGTGCCTTTTTTAGACAAAGTTCAAATGACAAATTCACCACCATAACAGGAACAGGCAAGCAAAAACTGAGGGTGATGCTACTCAATGCTAGAATTGTAAATCTCAAAATGCACTCACTCGAGGCACTCCTTAAAATGGAGAACATCGATATCTGTGCAGTGACTGAGACCTGGTTCAAGGCTCCAGAGAGCACACCTGCACTGCCAGGCTATAACTCATACCACACCTTTTGGCCACATAACCTGGACTGGAACACCAAAGGCGGAGGTGTGTCCATATTCATTAAGGATATCCACATCTCCAGGCTAGTTGCTCAGCATAATGCAGCCCAGGTTATACAAGTTCAACTAGCTCTGGGCAAAACTGCAATCCAAATTGTAGCTTGCTACAGATCCCCCACTATGCCCCAGGATTCCCACTCCTCTTTTCTTGATGTACTGGAAAATATTAGGGTTCAACCAAATACCCTAATAATGGGTGATTTCAACTACCCCACCATTAACTGGGAAAACTACTCATGTACCAACTCCTTTGCTCAACGCATTCTGGAATTCATAAAGTCCAATGCCCTGAATCAACTTATCCAGACCCCCACCAGAGGCAACAATATTCTAGATCTAGTCATTACCAACATGAGTGACCGGTGTTCCACACCTGAAGTCAAAGCCTCATTGGTTCTATCCGACCATAAGCTAATTACCCTAGATATCCGCATCCTGCTCCCACCCCCCATTAAGGAAACCATGGTAAAAAATTTCTCCAAAGCCAACTTCATGCTTCTTAAGACAGAAGTGGTGAACTTCATGACACCCATGCAGATGGACAATACAGTTACGACTACTGAATCCTACACAATTGTACTTTATAAGCACTTACACGAGTGCATGGATTGTGCTATCTCAAACAGAACCAAGACGCTATCCTCCAAAAAAAGGAAGCCAATCTGGTGGTCCCCTGCCATAAACAGACTGTACAACAGAATGAAAAAACTGTTGCAAAAGACAGTAAAATCCCATGAGTGGAGGAACTCCCTTGTCAGCCTCAGTAAGAAGCTGCGATCCCTGATAAAATCCTCCAAAGCTAGTTACAAAAACAAAATCACCACTGATTCTAAAGACAACCACAAAACATTCTATAGCTATGTCAAGAATCTCAATGGCAACACTCAGATCTACTCTGAGTTACAGCACAATGGCACTAAATATACAGACCCAACTGATATTGCCAACATCCTGGCAGATAGGTTCAGTGCTAACTTTACCCCCCTCTCACCCCCTAATGAGCCCATCTCTATACCGGAAGAATGCAAAATTCCTGTAATCACGGCTGCACAGGTAAAACCCACACTCTCCAAAGCCAAGAACACAGCATCCATGGGACCAGACAACATCCCAGGCTGTGTTCTACATGAACTGGCACCCCACCTAAGTACCATGTTCAGTCATAGCCTCACCTCAGGCTTTGTGCCCATTGAATGGAGCATAGCGACGGTTATCCCACTCCACAAGGGGGGAGCCACCACGGACCCCGGGAACTACCGCCCCATTAGAACGTATCATCATGGAACTTATAAACAAAGACATTGGTAATTTCCAAACTCTGGACCCCACCCAGTTTGGGTTTGTAAAAGGCAGATCATGTCTCTTAAACCTGATAGACTTCTTTGAAGCAGTCACCAAAGCCGTAGACGAGAGTAAGATGGTTCACACAGCCTATCTAGATCTTGCCAAGGCTTTCGACACCATCCCCCACTCTGGAATTATAGATAAACTCACTAAACTAGGTATAAATCCCTATGTCACAAGATGGGTTGCCAACTGGCTCACTGACAGAACCCACGCTGTGAAAGTAGCAGACTCCAAATCCAACTTCAGACCAGTGACAAGTGGAGTACCACAGGGTTCAGTCCTGGGTCCTCTCCTGTTTGGTATCTACTTCTCTGAAGTACAGGCTAACACAGAAGGTCTTTGGCTAACGAAGTTCACAGATGACTGCAAACTAGGAGTCATAATCGAAACTCTTAATGATGTGGACATCCTACAAAAGGGCCTCACCGAGACAGATGCCTGGTGTCAAAGCCATGGTCTCAAGCTCAGTGCCAAAAAGTGCATTGTCATCCCTTTTGGTAAAAACTTTATACCCATGAACTACAACATAGGTGGTAGTATACTTAACATTGAAAGTGTGATAAGAGACCTTGGGACACAGGTGGACAGTAGTCTCTCCTTTGATAATTACATTGCCACAGTAGTCAGGAAATCCTTCTACATGGCACACCTCATCACAAAAGGTTTCTCATCCAGAAAAAAAAAAGTCATTGTTCCCCTCTACTCATCACTCATTAGACCCATTATAGAGTACAATGCCCCTTTTGGTATGTACCTCACAAGACATCTACAACAACTGGAAATGCCGCAGAAATACCTCACAAAGAGTATTACCGGCCTCAAACAGATGCCTTACGCAGACCATCAGCTTTACTACGTCGCATATCGCCTACTCAGAGGTGATCTCTGCCTAACATACAAAGCTATGTCAGACCCAGAGCTGTTGGACATGCTCCACTTAAAGAAATCCCAATCCCTCCGAGCTACACACTCCAGGGACCTAAACCTTGTCACCACAATAAACTGAACATGCCGGAGGGATAGATTCCTGTCCCAGAGACTTCCCATACTCTGGAATAAATTACCTATCTATATCAAACAAAGCTCCTCATTAGCACTCTTCAAGAAAAATCTTGATGATTGGATGGGAAATAGGAAATTCACCCCGGGGATCACTTCTGTGGCTCTGCTCGACAGTGGCACAGGAAAATAATTTTCTTGGGTGGCAAAAGCCAGGGTACCTTTTTGGCTGGGCTAGTACCTATCTATGAACCTATGAACCTATAAGTTACCTAACACTCCAGGACTGTGGTGTGTACTGTCCACCATGTCTTTGGTACTGTGTACAGCTTCTTAAAGTGTACTACACTTCTTTCACTGTTGTACTACACTTCTTTCACTATTGAGGTTTTCTATGTTCTGGGTTTATGATGTTCTGGTGTGTGTTTTCTGACATTGTGTAAGTTGCTGTTATGGGTTTTCAGTGTTAAGATTCTGCGATGTTGTAGTCTCGATCTTGTGTTACTCGACATTTTGTTAATACAACGTTATCAAGTAGATCCCTGTCAGTCAACATAATGATCTGTCTGTTAGGGCTGTCTCCCCCCTCCTACCCTGTCAGCATCTGCACCTCTTTCTGAGTCTTCTTCCCCCATCTGGAACCAGATTGTTACAGATAGATGGTTTTAATTTTAATACAGCTGGAGTATATTTGACTATGTGACTTTCTCCCTCCTTTTCAGGGGTTTCCTTCTTGACCAGTGAACCTAGTTTCTCTGTCTCTCTCTTTCTTTTCATTCTGCATCAGATGTTGGCACAGGAAGAGCGCCAATACATCACTACTTCTTTGCCAAAGACCTTTATTCAAGGTTTTCCTGTTACCAAAAAGGGAAGGATCTTGGAGGCATGTACTGGACCTTTCCTTTCCAATTCCTTTTAGTCCTTTTGTATCTCTGTTTCTTCCTATAGATTTCATGATAAATCTAGATTTAAAGGACATCTGTTATCATATTTCCAGTGGTGAGCAGTTAGGCATTTGCCAAGATTAGTTGTGTCTGTCTTACTCTATCAGTTATTTGTCTTACCATTAGGATTTATCTGCACCAAGGGTATTCACAAAGTGTTTATATCCAATCATTGCTTATTGCTGACTTCTAGGCATTCAAATATTCTCATATTGGATGAGTGTTTTATCTTTGCACACTCTTTTTCCGGCTGTTAAGAGGCTTTAGCAATTGTTCAGAATCTTCTACTCAGTCTGAGTTTTCAAATCAACTTCAGAAGTCTTCTTTCTTCTCTTCTCTGCTCAGGGAATAGCCTTTCTTTCTCCTAAGTACAGATGTTTCTGAAATTATTCTTGTAATTATTTCTGAGTTTCTCCAATTAAACCCATGTATCTATTAATTTGTCAGGAATTTGGGGTACATGGCATCTAGTATTCCCATGCTTCCCCTGGCAAGACATCAGATAAGGAAAATAAAATAGTACCTCAGATAAGTCTGGGTTCAACATCTATGCCCTTTGTTCTTTCAGATGCCAGTTCTAAGAATTAGAAAGATGGAGATTAGGCAGACCAGTTCTTTTGGAATACACGTCCTTCATTTTCCTTCTTGCACCCCTCCCCTACAGACTGCTACTACAGCCACCCTAGGTCAGTGCTATGAATCACTCCCCACACTCTCAGCTCATCAATTGAAGAGTAAAATACAAAAACAGATGTTCCTTCTACTGGCACAATAACCAGGTGGCCAGATGCATGATACGCACCCCTCCCCTCCAGCCCCAGCCATTCAGGTCCCGTTTCTGTGCCCTGCCCCCAACCATCGTTTAACAGATTTTATTTTTTTAAAAAGCGTTTCTTCTGTTAAACTGTAGCAAACTGCTGGCTACAGTTTATACCTGCCTGCACAGAGTGCTTCAGCGCTCATGTTTTTGTTTAACGAAAAAGAAAAAAATCTTTTTAAGCTATAGCAAGTGGATTGCTACAAATGTAGCAAACAGTTGCTACAGTTTATACCCTGCCTGCATGAAGCAGTAGAGAGCTCATGTTTTAGTTAAAAAAAAATTTTAATTGTAGCAAACAGTTGCTGCAGTTTATACCGTGTCTACAAGAAGCGCTATAGCACTCATGTTTTAGTTATTTTTTTTTTAAACTATAGCAAACTGTTTGTTACAGTGTAGCAAGCAGTTCATAGGTTCCATGTAGATTAAATTCCTGCCACTCTGTCAAGCAGAGCCACAGACGTGATCCCAGGGGGGTTTCCTATTACCCATCCACTCATCAAGGTTTCTTGAAGAGTGCTAATGATGAGCTCTGCTTGATGTGGATGGGAATTTTGTTCCAGAGCATTGGAAGTCTCTTGGTCAAGAATCTATCCCTCCAGCATGTCCTATTTATTGATGTGGTGAGGTTTAGGTCCCTAGAGTGTGTAGCTCAGGGAGATTGGGATTTCTTTAAGTAGCGCTTGTCCATCAATTCTGGGTTTGACATAGCTTTGTATATCAGACAGAGATCTCCTCGGAGTAAGCGGTATGCGACCGAGTAGAGTTGGAGTTTCTTGAGCTGGTTGGCATAGGGCAACTGTTTGAGGCCAGCAATCCTCTTGGTGAGGTACTTTTGGGGCCTCTCCAGTTGTTGTAGGTGTCTTATGAGGTACATCCCAAATGGGGCATTGTACTCAATGAGGGGTCTGATAAGTGATGAGTAGAGGGGGACAATGACTTCCTTTTTTCTAGATGCGAACCCTTTTGTGATTAGGTGGGCCACATAGAAAGATTTTCTGACCACTGTGGCAATGTGATTACCAAAGGAGAGGTTACTATCCACTTGGGTCCCAAGGTCTCTTATCACATTTTCTGTGTTAAGTGAACTTCCCCCTATTTGGTAATTCATGCGTATCTTGTTTTTACCAAAGGGGATGACAATGCACTTTTTGGCGTTTAGCTTGAGGCCATGGTTTTGGCACCAGGTATCTGTCTCAGTGAGGCACTTTTGCAGGATGTCTACATCAGCAGGGGAATCAATTATGGCACCCAGTTTGCAGTCATCTGCGAACTTGGTTAGCCATAGAACCTCAGTGTTCCCTTGCACTTCGGAGAAGTATATACCGAACAGGAGAGGTCCCAAGACTGAACCCTGGGGCACTCCATTTGTCACTGGTTCAGAGTCGGCAACTCTCACTGTGTGGGTTCTGTCCATGAGCCAGTTGGCCACCCATCTCATGACGTAAGGGTTTATGTTAAGGTTGGTGAGTTTATCTATGATTCCTGAATGGGGATAGTATCAAAGGCTTTAGCGAGGTCCAGGCAGACTGTGTGGACCACCTTGTCCTCGTCTATGCCCTTGGTAACTGTTTCAAAGAAGTCTACTAGGTTTAGGAGACATGATCTACCCTTTACACATCCGAATTGGGTAGCATCCAAAGTTTGGAGATTACCAATGTCTTTGTTTATGAGTTCCATGATGATACGCTCCATGGCCTTGCAGACCAGGCTTGTCAGACTAATAGGTTGATAGTTCCCGGGGTCTGTGGTGGCTCCTCCTTTGTGGAGTGGGATAACTTTTGCTGTGCGCCATTCAGTGGGCACACAGGCTGTGGTGAGGCTGTGATTGAACATGGAGTTTAGGAGGGGGGCTAGTTCATTTTGGAGTTTGTATAAGAAGCATCCTGGGATGTTGTCCGGTCCCATGGACGCTTAGAGGGTGCCATTTTTACCTGCGTGTTTGTGATTAACGGGGATGTACAATCATTTGGTATAGTTATAGGCCCTTTGGGGGGTGAGAGGGGAGTAAAGTTAGCACAGAACCTATCTGCCAATATGTTGGCAATATCAGTTAGCTCTGTATATTTTGTGCCATTCTGCTGTAGCTCAGCACAGATCTGGGTGTTGCCATGGAGATTCTTGACAGTTGCTACAATTTGGAGCACTACAGTGCTTGGGTTTGACCGCATATGTAATACCAGGTTTTAAAAGCCAGTATTACATTAAAGAGTGATTGGGATCTGTTGATCATGGCCCCCAACACTTTGCAGCCAGGGCTGTTGCCCCTATTGCCCTGCCCTAACTAACACTACTGCATTTTCAAAAGGGGTAAAAGTGTAAGCTCTGTGGAATCCTCAAGACTGACAGTAACACTTTAATGTCACATAGATTTTGACAGTGATCATTAAATCATCTTTGATCTCTAGGACCACTGCAAATTGACACAGACAGCACCACAGTAATGCGGTGCATAAACTAACAAATGGGTACCAGATCTTGCTGTCTTTTGAAGATTTATTATAATAGCCTGGGAGATAGCAACTCAGCTGAGTTTGAGTTTTCTGGCTTCATACTTTCCTTCAGAATAAACTTGATTGCAGATAAGCTCAGCAGGAGCAAGACAGACCTCCACATGTGGAATATTCACTCTTGGGGTCTTCCAAGAATTGACCCAACTGTGGGGAACAACTCAAGTAAGTCTTTTTGCCTCGTTTAATAATGAAGAATTTAAAAAAATTCTGCTCCAAGACTCCTTGATAACAAGCCTGGAAGACTATGTTTTTCTCATTCCTGTGGAACAGAATGTCCTGTGCTTTTCCTCCTTTTCAACTAATTTTTAGGGTTCTTCTAAAATATAGAAGAATTCTCCAAAAATCATGTTGGTGACTGTCTTTTGGCCCAGGTAACAGTAGTTCTCCCATCTTTTCAATACAGCCAGTGGCAGATACTATAGGCTTCCTCATAGAATGTATTTGCTCACACAAGTCAAGAATTGTTTGATACACCCCACCCAGAAAATTCTTCAACTCACTGCATGAATGATAGAATTTTGATACCCTTTAGACACCTTTTTTTCTGAGGATGTGCATCTCGCTGTAAATGAAGCAAATAAAAAACTGGTGCAACTCCAAGAATCAGGACCCTCTTCAGCAGTGGCTGTCTCTCATTCATGATTATTTGTGTTAGGTACTATACTCTGGCCTTTCTTATTCCTCCATCAAAGTTCTTTTGTCAGCCATTTCTGTTTGTCTGCCCTTGTATCCCCCTTTCTAACCATTCTCAAATTAAGGTTTTTGAGAGGAGTGCTTCATATGTGTCCATCTGGGAAACAGGTGGCTCTTATTTGTGATCTTAACTTTGCTTGAAAAGCGTACCTTTTCTCCATTTGAACCTGCTCATCAAGCTAAATTGAGTTTTTTAACATGGAAGACTGTTTTACTCATAACTCTGACTTATGCTAGGAGAGTATCTGTGTTATAAGCACTTATGGTGAGTCAACCCTATCTCATTTTTCATACAGATATGGTTTCTTTAAGAACTAGCCCTTCTTTTATGCATAAAGTAGTCTCGGCGTTTACTTTAAGATAGACTGTTAATCTCCCTGTCTTTTTTTCTGAACTCAAGATCAAGAGAGAAAATATTCTTCATACACTAGATCTCCACAGGCAGCTTAGATACTACCTAGACAAAACTTGGGCCTTCAGGAAAGCTGACTGGCTATATCACTTATGAAGATAAGAGGAAAGGACAATTGATAGCAAAGCAGACTATTTCAAGATGGTTGTTGCAGGCTATTGCCTTTTGTTATACTCACCATAGTAAGCCACTTCAAGACAGGGTTAGGTCCCATTACATAAGGCTTTGGCATTTTTGGTGAACTATTTCTGGAAAGATGCAGACTCTGAAAGCTTTCTAACGGCATCCACTTGGTTATCTGCACATACTTTTACAAAGCACTGCAAACTGGATTCCTTCTCTAGGTCTAGAGCAAGCCTTGCCAGAACCATTCTCCACTGGCTTCTGGAGTTTTCATTTATTGGCCTTCTCCCTTCTTAGTTTCTAAGCTATGGTAATCTACCCAAATAGATTGGGCTACTGCATCAATGTTTATCTATATATTAAACACAGTACAGTTGTGTAAGTTAATTTACCATATCAGTAGATGTTCTGATAGACCACTGTTGCTGTATCCATCCCTCCCGTTCAGCCCCCTTTATATTACATGTTTTTTTCTTTAATTTGCCAGAGTGTAGCTGTATACACCCTTGTGTATATAGTTTACTGTTGATTTGGTTTCCTGACATTATTATTTCAAGGTTCTTGCCTTCCTGTATTCTAGGTGTAAAAGCTCTGAAGGGATTTATATTGTCTTTTTATGGAGCTACTCTCAATCTCCAGACAGTTACAGCATGTGGAAGGTGCCCAAAAGCTTTGAAAGCTGGCCATTTATGAGGGGGTAAGATCCATATAGCATCAGTACTGCAACAGTGATCTATTAGAACATTTTCTGCCGTGGTAAGTTTACTTACATGATTGTACTTTTTTCCACTGGACAATGTATAACAACACAAAGAAATCTTCCTGAGCTTTTTCAACCAATTTTTGACATCAGCCATGGAATTTCTTAGGATTCTGAGTTTCATGTCCACTATGCACGGCCGGCCTTAGGCATAGGCGAACTAGGCGACCGCCTAGGGCGCCATAGAGGCCAGCTTCGTAAAGGGCGCAATTTGTGTTTATTTATTTATTTTAATGAATTTCCTTTTCTTAATAAGAAAAGTAAATTCATTAAAATAAATAAACAATAGGGTGCCGGAATCGTAGGGCAAGGAGGGGGAAGTGAGCGCACTCCCACTTTTACAGCTGCAAGTTGGCCAGGAGGCTTTCAAGAATTAACAAAAAAAAAAAAAAAACTTCACTCCATGGTAGCGGAATCTGCTCCTTTTAATAGGAACATGCATGCATCACATCCACGCACACCAACGTGGATGTAAAGACATTTGTAAAGTTGCACTCGGAAATCAAGCTAGCACTTTAAGATACAGGTTAACGCCATATGTACGCATGTGGCTATTCGGATTAAAAAGAAGGTAAGTGTATCTGTGTGTTTGTGTAGTTTAAACTGGCCTTCTGTATGTGAGAGAAAGTGTGTGTGTGTGTGTGTGTGTGTGTGTGTGTGTGTGTGTGTGTATGGAATTTTAATTAGTCGTTCTGTTTGTATGAGAGATAAGTGCATGTGATACTATGTGAAAGAGTAGGTGTGTGTGCATGAGAGAGAAGGTGCGTGTCTGTGTGTTGTATGAGAGAGTAGGTGTGTGGAATACTACATGATTATGTGTTACATTTGAGGAGCGTAGCGGACGTGCGATCCCAAGTATTATAATTTCATCAGCTATAGGAACCATTCATACAAAATACAAACTGCTCATAAACCTGTTGTGTTAAGCTATTTCCCCAACTTTAAATTGTATCTGCAATTCTGTGCAATAGTCAGTGGAATGTGGAGGGGGGAGGGGGGTTTAAAGACAAGTTGAAAAGTGTTATTACCAGGAATGAGATCTGCTTTCACAGCTCCTTTCCAATCAGGTACTACAGAGCTCAGCTTTAAAGATGTAAAATTGCTACATGAAGTCACACAGCATCTCCCCAGTTTACAGTGATGAGCTATCCACTTAAGTGTTCCTAAGTTACAGGCATACAAAAATGATTTCAGCAGTATACCACTCCATTCTGTATTTATTGTCTGGGCTCAAAAATGTATGCACATCTAACCCCTACTCTTTTGTTTGGCAGGTAACCACATGAGGAACAGGTCACATTCTATTTGGGAATTGTAGTTTGGAGACTAAGTAAATTTCAATCCCACAAGGTTTATGAAAACTATTTGTTGAATATGGCCAAAAACTGCTATCACCTGTAAAACCCAACCACGTGCAATTTCAGGGTTGATATTTTTAATATGGGAATGTTTCACTTTCATTTTAGCAAAAAAGTTGGTTAACTGATTGCATATACATTTATAATGGGATTTCAATGCTCAACTAACTGAAGCTTATTCTAATTTGCTGAGCAGGACAATGGCATGGCATATTTTCACAGGAATTAAAATAAGAGTTTTTTAACATACTTCATATCCTTCAGAAATGCAAGTTAACACAAATCCTGTTGTTCTATCAACTTTAAGTTAAAAAAGTGTAATATTTAAAATCTGTCCCTATTTTTATGGTCATTGCATCCACATCCTGTCCAGATTTCTTGCAGTAAGGTTGAGAGGTATAAATACCTCTCAACTATCCAGATTTTTGCCTCATATTTTTGGCCTATTCCTCATAAACTTTGTGGTTTTCTGGCAAATCACTGAAGATTTAAATAACTAAATGTCATGCATTTGAATTTCAGCCTTCATTTCCTTCAGAAAATGCATGGTAGGTTGTAATGACAGATGATTGAGGGGGCTTTTATGGTTAAACTCTTCTGAAATGGGTAGTTTTGTCATTATTGGTTCATACATTTTGTTTCATTGCTTACTGGAAAAATGTTCAAAACTACAAATTTAAAACCTACTATAACAAGTGTAAATGTTTCTATGTGCAACTAGCTGTTTTTTGTTTATCAAATGGCACACTGTCTTGTAAAATCTGAAAGCAGTGTTAGTAGTATAATTTCCTTTGGTGCAGAAGGTTGTAGATTCTACTCCCACACCATGTAGATGGCGTGCTGATATTGCATTGCCCATATGATTGTTGATTATTTGGTGCATTATAAGGGGGATAGGGGTTCTACACTCCTGAGTATGTCCTTTGTATGAGATGCCTAGTGACTATGAACTTGTTGGTAATTTCCTATTGCAATATTACCAACTTATCAATTTTTTAATGCAATATAGGCAATTAATTCTTCAAGGAAAGCAGGCACTGAATTTGTAGATAAAACATTGATATGTGAAGTTGTTTTGCCGGTAGCAACCTCTTCATTAGGTATGGATTTCTTTAATGTGGAATTCAGATGATTTTACATCTGCAGAGATTGTGAATATGGAGTAATATTGGTGGATTATAATGACAGAAGTCTTGAGTGGACTTTTATGGTTGAAAATTTCTGAAATGGGTAGTTATTGGTTCATACATTTTGTTTCATTGCTTATTAAAAGAATGTTTAAAACTACAAATCTAAAACACTTTCTAACAAGTGGTGCTATATTATACAAGGAATATAATTCAATGTAATCAGGAAGGTGAATCAAAGAACAAATACATGGAAGTATGGCCTAAAAATTGTGTGCAAGGACTCAGTTTTGAAAACAGCCCAAAGGTAAACTTAATTCTTCACTGGCCAGATGCATTTTGTATGAGTATGGGTTTTCATGCCGTTTCAATGAATATGAATTTTTCCATTTCAATGAATGTGAGTTTCAAGGGCAGAGAAGTTTACTGCTTATGCCAAGTCTGTTTGCATTGCGAGACTGTATTGTTTAGCAAATGGCTACCTGTGTTTGTGCTATTTTATATCAATATCTGTAATGACTGTAGAAGCAAATAAGAGTACAGTATGCATGGTAACTGGAATGGGGGCTGCTGCTAGAGGGAGGGGGTTGCAGCAGGAGCGGCTGCTCTGGGGGGCAGTCTATTACCCTGCCTAGGGCCCTATTTGACTGTGATCTGGTATTTAAAGTAGAAAATACTATGCAGAAGTAGTTGTAGTTAAAGATACCTTGTAATGTAGTTATTCTTCCTATGCATTTAAATAATTTTAAGGAAATGACTGGGGTGGCTTTCTTGGGGAGTGACCCTGTGGGTGTGGCTCAAATAGGGGTGTTTCATGACTGTGGTGTGGGTGGGGCTTAAGGGACACCGGAGCACTACTTCGCCTAGGGCGCCATTTCGGCTAAGGCCGGCCCTGCCACTAGGATTGTCATGATTCTCTTGGCCAGACTTCACATGAGAGAAATTCATTGGTACCTCAGATTAGTCTGGTCTCAGCATCAACACCCTTTGTCATTTCAGATTCCAGTGCTAAGTTTGTGAGAAGGGAGATGTTGTGGTGGGTTGAGCAGTTCTCTGTCAACCCAGGTCTCCCCTTCTGCCTCCTTTTCCATGTGTCACAACAGATGCCTCAAACATTCCTTTGAAGGGCATATCAAAAGAGGTGAAAGTGCAAGGTCTGTGGAACAGGGAAGACAGGCAAAAACACATAAATGTTGAATAGATGCTGGCAGTAATCAATGTTTTAAAAGGCTTAAATCATCTCTAGTTCTCTCAACCACTGCAAGGGATCAAAGACAACACCATATTGAAGTGGTATATAAACAAACAAGGGGTTACCAGATCTTAACCTCCGTGTATACTTGTCATGTTGGCCTGGGAGGTAGCAACTCAGCTCACTTGATATTTCAGACCTCATACATTCTGTCATAGCAAAATATTGTAGCAAACAGACCTTCAAGAATGGAAACCACACCCAGGGATCTTCCAGGAATTGATCCAACTTTGGAGAACACCTCAAATAGATCTGTTTGCCTCCTTTCAAAACAGTTAAAGAAATTATTTTTCCAGATTCCTTGCAAACAGACTTGGAAGACAACTGCCTTCTCATTTCAATGGACAGGAATGTTCCTCTATGCTTTTTCACCCTTTCCACTGATGCCTGGAAAGGTTCTCCAAAGATAGTGGCAGTGATTCCCTTTTGGCCTGGGTTGCAGGTATTCTCCCTTCTTTTGAAAATGGCAAAGAACAATTACCACAGGCTTCCCACAGACTGGACTTAGTCACACAAGACAGGCATTATTTGATACACTCCCACCTGAAAACATTTGAATGACTGTCTGGATGATAAAGTTTTGATACCCTTTAGACACCTGTTTCCCCCAAGGGCAAAGCACAGGTACTAAAGACTTAAAAAAACACTATTAGAAAATCGTATATGTGCATGTGGAAACGATTTTCTTGTTCGTGCCACATTTAAGAACCAAGACTCTTTTAAAGCCTGGATGCCTCTGGTTTTAGAGTATGTGTGCTACTTATTATCCTCTGGCCTTTCCTACTCTTCTATCAAGAATCGACTTTCAGCAATTTCTGCTGTTCTTCCCTTAGATCTTCCCTCTTTCTTCCTGGACACAAGTCAAGCAGTTTTTGAAAAGAGTTTTATGTATCTGTCAGCTTGAAAAAGAAGGTAGCTCCTCCTTGGGATCTTAACTTTGTGGTTGGAAAAACTAACATTTCTTCCATTTGAGCTAGCTCATCAAGGTGATTCTACCTATTCTAACTTCTGCAACTCAAGTCTGAATTACAAGCTGTTATGGTAAGTAAACCTACCTCATATTTCACATGGCCAGGTTTTCTTTGAGGACAAATCCTCCTTTTATACCTAAAAGTTTTAAGAGTTTACCTTGAATTAATCTCCCTGTATTTTTCAGAAACTAATAACAGAGGAGAAATAATCCTACATACACTGGATGTCCATAGGCAGCTCAGATACTACTAGGACATAAAAAAAAAATCAATCAGGAAGGCTGATCAGTTATTTGTTTCCTGTGACTGTAAGGAAAAAGGGATAACCAGTGTCAAAGCAGTTGGTTTGTAGATGGTTGTCTCCTATTTCATCCTTCTATTCTTACCATAACAAACCACTTCCATTCAATGTTAGGACCCACTCTACTAGGGCTTTTGCCTCTTCTGTTGCTTTTTCAAACAGGGTGGACTCTAGAAATATTCTAAAAGCAGAACTTGGTCCTCTGTACTGTACTTTCATAAAGCATTACAAACTGGATTCCTTTTTCAAGTACCGAACAGGCTTTGCTAGGGCCATTCTACAGGGGCTCTTGGATTCTTAAATTCCTTCCACCTTCCTACATAATCCTAAAATATCATAATCTACCCAGGCTTAGAATACTACTGCAGTGATCTAGTTGTTAGACATAGTACGACTATATAAGTAAACTTACCATAACAGTAGATGTTCTAATAGATCACTATTGCTGTAGCTGTCCCCTCCCTCTATTCCCCTTTGTTCTATTTTACAGAGGTAATCCAGATGGTGCGAGTCAAGTCTGGTATCCCACCTGTCACCCAGAGGGTGACAGGACTAACAAGAAGCAAAGGATTTATCCAGATAAAATCACTTTAGCTAGCAAATCTAGGAGACCCCCCTCTCTCTGTTACCTTCTCTGTGGGGAGGAATAAAGACGCCATGTTGAAGTTTCTAGTAGTTTATTCAGTTAAGTAGGTAGATGGGTGAATGTTCTTGTTCTAATACATTACATCAATAGATCAGTTATTTAAAGGCAGTTACAGACAATAGTGGGAGGATCCAGTGAAGCTGATTAGAGGAAAATCTGGGAAATGGAAAAACAAGGAGTCAATCCCCCATGAAGATTTACCACCTCAGCAGCCTGTGGAACCTCATTCTTAGTTGCAAGGTTTTTATTTTTATTTTTAACAAATAAAACATGACAACATACTGTGAGCTACCGCAATAGAACTATATTTAAAAAAAACACTTTCGCCTGAGCTTCATTACGTCCATCTAATAGAGTGGTTTACACTTTGATCATTGAAAATGCCTGCTTTTATGAGGGTATTACCAGACTTTGTTAGCCTGTTTTGTAACACATGCAATATGAGAGGCTGTGTCTACCTTTGTGTGGCTCTTACAAGCAGGCACTGTAAATGTTTTTTTGCTATATAAGAGACGGTTCGTTTTCATAATATATTTCAGGAGATATGAGCCCCGTAAAAGTGGGTACAGCCTGTCATACTGCATGTGATATAAGCATTGATAAGGACAAGACAGACTGGAAAGAGTTTTGTAATAAAGCTTTCATAACTAGCTCCAAGAAATGATGAGCCTCACAAAGGCAGACATAGCCTCTCATAGTACAGGTGTTTTTATTCCTCCCACAGGGAGGATATCAGAGGGAGAGAGTTTTCTAGATTAGCTAGATAAAGTGATTTTATCTGGACAAATCCTTAGTACTCTGTTTTTTTTTTCTATTTTAGATATATTGCCACGGTATGGATGCATATGCACCTTTATATGTATATTTTACATAGATTTTTGTTTTATTTTCTTTTTCATACATTTACTTTTCAGGACTTTAGCTTCCCTTCCTGAGGCAAAAAAGCTCTGAAGCTTTTGACACTTTTACCACTGCTTTTCTACAGTTCCCTTCTGGCTGCACAGCAGTTACAGCATGTGGAAGGGGCCTTAAAGCTTTTAAAGTTGGCCAATGGTCATATCCTTAGCAGGACATAACTCAGCTTTGGATACTGACAATGGTCTATTGGACCATCTACTGTTGTGATAAGTTTACTTACACAACTGTACTTTTCAGAGGACTCCTGGCGGTTCTTTTTCAACTGTTTCAGTGTCCTAAGAAGTCTGACAGGTTTTACAGGGTTCCTGATATGCACAGTTATCTTTATAAACTCCCTTTGCTGAGCCTGCTGTCATTTCCATGGATGCCAACAAAGGTGCTAGAACCTTTCATTCTTCTAATCTAATTCCCACTGATAAGGACAGCAAACCTCTTGGTAGGTATAACATTCTGCCACATTAGCCTTTAATGCAGTTCACTGTCAAACCCATATGGTCAAGTTCCTTTTATCTATTTTTGAGCAACATGGAAAAAACCTTAGCTAATCTTCCTAACTCTGACTAGAAAGCCAATGTTATGGATATGCTTATCCCTGCCTCTCAAATAGCTAAAAACACAATCAAATGTGGCTATGACACTGTGGATGCTAACCCTGGGGCAGCTGCTACTGGTACAGTTACAAGAAGGCATGCTTGGATCAGACTGTCATCCTTCCCTGATTATGGGAAAGCTCAACTGATAAATGCCTCACTAGGCAAGTACTTCTAATTTGGTAATGCTTCTGCTGAAGTTTTCAAAAAAGCTAGAAAAGAGAAGAAATCTCATGTAGGGAGTCCATCAGCTTTTTTTATCCCTAGTTCCTAAATTTAAGAGCAACTATCTTTCCATTCCACGTTGTAAAATGCGGGTTTACCACGACGAACTGAATAAAAACTTTCTAATAAAGGTTAAAAGTTAAAAAACATATATTGCAAAAGCAAAATCCTTTGCTCCAAAAGTCCACAAACAAACAAAACGACATAAGTGCTTTCGGCCATAGCCTTCATCAAATCCTGCTTTGCTTAACCAATTACTCTCCCTTAAGAACAATTTACAGCCAGTCTTCATTCAGGCATTCGTCAACGCCTCTTCCTCTACCTATAGAACAACTTGGATTGTCCTTCCAGTTAACAGTGGAGCTGTCTGTTACTTCAGCTTTCCATTCCAGGTCCATTTTTCCTAAACTCATCAAATCTGGTCAGCAGACATCTGGGGAAGATCAGTTCAAAAGAAGGTAGCAAGGAGACTCCAAAAATAAATCTAATGGGTCTGAGAGATTCAACTCCCAAAGAAAAAACTTCTGACTTTCCTTGCCATTTATTCCTTCCCCTCCCTATCACAGCCTTCCTCTGCAAATGGCAAGGAATCTTTATGTTTTCCTGTATGGTAATCAATTGTCTCAGCTCTTGTTTTCTAAATATCAAAGCGCTAGGTTGCAAATTCCAGTGAGCATTCCTTCTCATTCCTTTAAGTATTTCTCAGTCCCCCCAAAACTAGCGTCATCTTTTTGCCTCAAACAATTGCAGATTTAGTGCTTCAGGATACCATAGAGACAGTCCCCTCAGAACAGCAGGGATAAAGATTTTACTCAAGCCTTTTCCTAGTCCCCTGCAAAGAGGGAACTTGGAGGCCCATTCTAGCTGTATCCAGTTTAAACACTTTCATGCTCATTCCAAATTTCAAAACGTTGACATTTCACATGCTCTTAACTCTACCTTTCCTTAACCCTTTCTGGTTACCTTAGAGCTAAATGATGTTTATTCAAGAGTTCTCATATAAAAAAATGTGAATCATTTTTTCTCATTCACTCTGGAGCAGCTCTGAAAAAGCTGCCTGCTTAATTCCACCATAGGAACAACAGTGCAGCCTGAGCTCATTTTCAAAAAATCCATTTCTAATACCATACAGAAAACATGTTCATAACTCTTTAACTATAAGAGCTAGACTAAAAATGTAAACTCAAAATTTGTTCAGCAGACAGTGACCTTTCCAACAGTGTAAATGTTGATAGTGTATATCAAAGTCCTTATTAAATATTTGGCAAGGAATGTTGATATTGTGCATATTTTTTACCTTTTTGGAAAAGCAAAGCAAAATATCTTGGTCAATGTATCATGTAGACCCATACAATTTGTATTTAATTTGGTAGTATGAATGTCAGCTTTAAAATGATACATTAGCCATTACTGTGTGATGCTACTTTATGGAGATATTCACAGAAATATGATTAATATAATATTTCTCATAACTGATAAACAAAGCATAATATCTCATCATCTGTAACAGACAGAGGCTACATATCTGTGTAGAAGTTGTGTCTCTCATGGTCAGCTTCGAAATGATGCATCATTTGTGTCATCACCACCATGCTCCCTTGCAAAGATATGGGCATAATAATGAGAAGTATTGGAAATGTATAATTTTCATAATCGTACAAAACTAAACAAACTGTGATATCTGTAGATCTGTACAGTGCACAGACATACTTATTTTACCATGTTCTAAGGAGTAACACTGTCTTCAAAATGAGGTATTACCTGGCACACTGACATGCTCCCTTGCAAAGTTATTTACCAAAATATGAAAAAAATCATAATTTCCATAACCTAAGTCCGAAACAAACTTTAATATCTGCACATGTGTACAACATACAGGCCCAATTCTTTTATCATGTTGGAACCAGCAATACTGTCTTCAAAATGAGGTATTACTTAGCACATACAGATCCTCCATTGCAAAATTATTTACCAAAATATGAAAAAAATCATAATTTCCATAACCTAAGTCCTAACAAAACTGATATATATACATGTGTATAGCATTCAGAACCAGTTGCTTTACCATGCAGACACATATGATTGCATGATTGGTGTAGCCAACATACTGCTGAATGGGTACATGTAAAGAGAAAAAGCAAGGTAAGGAGTGCCACTCCACTAATGAACCCAGGACAGGCATGGGACTTCAGTGGCAGGCAAGGCCATCTGATCTGTCTGATAGCTGTGCTGGCTACCCACTCAGACAGCTGATACCACTGCAGTCCCATGACCTACTTCAGTGTCAGCAGTTTGCCCTACCTATGCCTTTTCTCTTTACATGTGTCCATTCAGCAATGGACGTAAGGGATCAAGTTCTGTATTAGCAAGCCCTTCCTATCATCTAAACTCTATACATGCCTGATAAAAGCAGACTAAAAACAGAAGCACTGCAGGATGGTCACTGACATATTAGATTGTACATGGTAGCACTCTCCTAATACAGTTGTTCTTTCTCAGTATCCTCACCAGCTCCTTACAACAGTTATTTGCCAAACTCAGATAAATATATTTTACACAACACATTTCATAACAGAGTTTTACTTACTATACTGGTCCTACTTGGCCATGGGTGTTTTCCATTCTTCTCACAAGCTGCATGTTACCAATCCTGCATAGCTCTCCTCACACCATTGTGGAGGTCAGTCAAGAACAACGCAATACCCTCCTCAGTTAGGTGAATGCCATCCCTTCTGAACAGGTGAACATCTTCCGCGGTGATGCTGTCATGGCAGATTGTAGATCTACTGACTCTGTGCATCAAGTCATGCATGAACCCCATCTGTAAATGTCTGGCCTTGTGAGCTGCCCGTTGACTGTTTGCTGTTTTCCATATCTGTCAAGGAATTATATCAGACCACACAAAATGACAACGTGGCCACCATGACTGCAGGTGTTCAAAGTATTCTTTGCATTAGCATGTTCTAATACATGTTAGTGTGGAGTGCAGAGGCATTCATTACCATTCTGTAGAAATACGATATTATTATATTTCAGTCAAAATAGTATAACACTTGGATGTTACTGAGCCCTTCCTCTTACCACCTAATTTCCACCCATGACTGACAAAGCGTGGAAACATGCCCAACTACTGAGTATAAGCAGAAGTACAGTAATACAAGCAGAAATGTCAAACGTATCTGGTTCATCGTGTAAGAATTAGTCACAAAAGTAATAATTCCAGTTATCGCATCTGACCATCAGTCTGGTTACAATAAGAAGTGATGCACAAAAAACCAAAGACAAGCAAAGAATAATCCACGACCTTGAAGAAAGGAACCGGAACTCTGCTAAAGTCCAAAAGGCTGTATTTTTATTTCTGAAGTATTCCAAAAATCACAAATAAAATCACACAAGCGCTTTCGCTCAGGCAATCCTGAGCTTTATCAAGTGAAAACAAATTGCAATGTGCAGTAACCTCCATTAAATAGCCTGGCAATTATACAATTAATTAATTAGTGAAATCTAGTACTAAAGTGCTCTGGTGCTTTGAAGTTGGGTATTAAAAAAGATTATAATCATTATATCAACTCGAAAAATAAAATGTTTGCAATAACATATGCACTTATATAAAAATGAGTAACCATAAAAAACATTTTAAAAATGCCAGTTTCCTAGGTTTCAGAACATAGAAGTCTGAAGTCTGATTGGGGTTGAAGATTATTAAAGGATATGTTTAAAAATGTGTTTAGATTGTCAGTGAATTGTTAAAAGTTTTTTTCATTATTACTTTACACTGATAAAAACATGCAATAAAAATATGCATGAGGTATTTTTTAATGCCTTTCCATATAACATTTCATGTAGAATTTGATTTATTAGTCAGAGTCGTATAACCGTGGATATTCAATAATTTAGTGTACTGTGTGGGGATGCTATGATATGAAGGGGGTCAAGTGTGAAAATTACAACCTAGCCCTCCTAAGCTTGAGGACCGGTTTAATGCTGATCGTCCCATTCAGACCTGGTGGCTTCCCTGCATTCAGTCTCAATTGCCATAATAGTTCACGGTAGCCCAAGGTAGATTCCCAGTCACCACCTCTTGCATCTGGCTCAACCTGTTCCAGGACTAGGAACTGGATTTTGGGTTCCGGGCAGGAGATTGAGTGTTTGTAGAAGGCGTTGGTCTCCTTCTTCCTAGTCATGTCATAAAGATGCTCGTAAATACGTTTTCTTAATTCCCTCTCAGTTTTGCCCACATAGAAACTTTGACAGTTGGTACACATCCCCAAGTATACAACCCCTCTAGAGGCACAGGTGTAAAATCCAGTGGGGTGTATCTTGTAGTTCCTAGACGGGAGGTATGGTGCTGTTTCTTTAGATATGGCATGACATTGGGCACAGGCACCACATTTGAATGTGCCCAGCCTTGGTTGTTTTACCTTCATCTTTTTTCTTTGATTTCTTTCAAATAATTCCTTTAAATTGGCCCCTCTTTTACGTACAAAACTGGGTTTAGGTGGTATGTGGTCCTTTAGTTCTTCAAAGAGGGTTAGAACCGGCCAGTGGTGTAAAATTGTTTCTTCCAGTTCATAGGAATTTGATGAGTATGTGTGTGCAAAACTGTTAGTGTGAACAGAATCCTTGTTTTGTGTATTGTTGGTCACTGGTACAAACCCCCCCCCTAGTATTGGTTTGTAGAGGGAATGCCGTGCAGATTTTACCTCTGCTGCTAGAGTTAGAAATAGTTCCAGAGGGTAACCTCTCTCCAAGAAAAGGTTTTTCAAAAATTCCACCTCAGAATCAAAATCTTTCTCCGTACTGCATATTCTACTTGCTCTGATGAGCTGCCCTTTAATGATCCCCCTCTTTTGATATGGTGGGTGGGCACTTTCGAAGTGTAGCAAGGAGTTGGAAAATGTGGCCTTCCTGTGTAGTTTGGAATGGAAAGTTTTCTGATTGTAGTCCTTGTAAAGAGTAATGTCCAGATAATGAAGTTCGTGCTGGTCCACTGTGTGTGTGAATTGTAGGAAATTCATTGTTGAATTGATGTGTGTAATGAATTCAGATAGGTTCCCTTCAGGGCCAGACCATAAAATACAGATGTCGTCTAAATAACGTCTGTAGAAAAGGATGTGATCTTTCCATGGGGGTATTAGAACGAATGTATGCTCCCACATGTGCAATACTACATTTGCGTAGAAGGATGCACAAGATGCCCCCATGGCAACCCCCTTGCGTTGCCGGTACAATTCGCCATTAAAAAAGATGAAGTTGTTGGACAAAACCATCTCCATCATTTCGGTAAGTAAGTTGGACACTTCTGCTACACCACTGGCCGGTTCTAACCCTCTTTGAAGAACTAAAGGACCACATACCACCTAAACCCAGTTTTGTACGTAAAAGAGGGGCCAATTTAAAGGAATTATTTGAAAGAAATCAAAGAAAAAAGATGAAGGTAAAACAACCAAGGCTGGGCACATTCAAATGTGGTGCCTGTGCCCAATGTCATGCCATATCTAAAGAAACAGCACCATACCTCCCGTCTAGGAACTACAAGATACACCCCACTGGATTTTACACCTGTGCCTCTAGAGGGGTTGTATACTTGGGGATGTGTACCAACTGCCAAAGTTTCTATGTGGGCAAAACTGAGAGGGAATTAAGAAAACGTATTTACGAGCATCTTTATGACATGACTAGGAAGAAGGAGACCAACGCCTTCTACAAACACTCACTCTCCTGCCCGGAACCCAAAATCCAGTTCCTAGTCCTGGAACAGGTTGAGCCAGATGCAAGAGGTGGTGACTGGGAATCTACCTTGGGCTACCGTGAACTATTATGGCAATTGAGACTGAATGCAGGGAAGCCACCAGGTCTGAATGGGACGATCAGCATTAAACCGGTCCTCAAGCTTAGGAGGGCTAGGTTGTAATTTTCACACTTGACCCCCTTCATATCATAGCATCCCCACACAGTACACTAAATTATTGAATATCCACGGTTATACGACTCTGACTAATAAATCAAATTCTACATGAAATGTTACATAGAAGGGCATTAAAAAATACCTCATGCATATTTTTATTGCATGTTTTTATCAGTGTAAATTAATAATGAAAAAACTTTTTAACAATTCACTGACAATCTAAACACATTTTTAAACATATTCTTTAATAATCTTCAACCCCAATCAGACTTCAGACTTCTATGTTCTGAAACCTAGGAAACTGGCATTTTTAAAATGTTTTTTATGGTTACTCATTTTTATATAAGTGCATATGTTATTGCAAACATTTTATTTTTCGAGTTGATATAATGATTATAATCTTTTTTAATACCCAACTTCAAAGCACCAGAGCACTTTAGTACTAGATTTCACTAATTAATTAATTGTATAATTGCCAGGCTATTTAATGGAGGTTACTGCACATTGCAATTTGTTTTCACTTGATAAAGCTCAGGATTGCCTGAGCGAAAGCGCTTGTGTGATTTTATTTGTGATTTTTGGAATACTTCAGAAATAAAAATACAGCCTTTTGGACTTTAGCAGAGTTCCGGTTCCTTTCTTCAAGGTCGTGGATTATTCTTTGCTTGTCTTTGGTTACAATAAGACCCATCAGTTTTTCTCAATGCAGTATGTGCATATTGTTAACAGATAATAAATTATTCTTGAAAGCTGGATACATAAACAAAAAATTATAATAACCATCACTGAAACCTGAGCTATAGATAACCTATACTTGTTACAGCATATCTGTATTACAATCTTCAGCAGTCTGACCATGTATGCACAAGCACTTCCCTGGTAGACAAATGAATTATTTCCCCTACCAACATCTTCATTACTACATGTTATACACATCCCTAAATGAAACATTCAGCCAAATGACCCCTTCAGGAAAATGTGGAGATAAGCACACTCATCAAAATTATATATATATATATATATATATATATATATATACGTGTAAATGTATATATGAACAAGTACATTATGTACATGCATATATATCCTTATACACACATATGCACAAATATATATATATATATATATATATATATATATATATATATATATAGGTTCATAGGTTCATACTAGGCTATCTGCCCTAGGGCATTTATAAGCCTAGCCAGAGTGTGTTTGGCTTTCGCCACCCATTTTAAATTAATTTTGCTATGCCCTTTTTCGAGGTTAGTATACTGTGCCTCTGTCTAACAGTGACACAGAAGTGATACCCGGGGTAAACCTACGATCTCCCATCCACTCATCAAGATTCCTCTTGAAGACAGTCAATGAGGGACTCTGCCTAACCTGGACTGGGATTTTATTCCAGAGTGAAGGGAGCCTCTGGGTTATGAATCTGTCCCTCCAGCATGTCCTATTTATTTCAGTGCTGAGGTTCAAGTCTCTCGAGCGCGTGGCTCGATGGGATTTGGATTTTCTGAGGTGCAGCATGTCCATTAATTCCGGGTTGGACATTGCTTTATACATCAGCACAGATCACCTCTGAGCAGGCGGTATGCCACTGAGTAGAGCTGGAGTTTCTTTAACTGGGCAGCGTATGGCATCTGTTTGAGCCCTTTGATCCTCTTGGTGAGGTACTTTTGGGGTCTTTCTAGTTGCTGCAGGTGTCTGGTAAGGTACATCCCAAAAGGGGCATTGTACTCAATTATGGGCCTGATGAGGGATGAGTAAAGAGGCACAATGACCTCCCCTGATCTAGATGTGAATCCCTTCATGATTAGGTGGGCTATATAAAATGTTTTTCTAACTACTTTGGCCACGTGGTTGTCAAATGAGAGATTGCTATCAACTTGGGTCCCCAGGTCCCTAATTACTTATTCTGTACTTAATGGATTACCACCTATGTGGTAATTTGTGGGCACTTTGTTTTTGCCAAAGGGGATGACTATACACATTTTGGCATTTAGCTTGAGGCCATGGCTCTGGCACCAGTTGTCTGTTTCTATGAGGCCCTTTTGGAGGATGCTTGTGTCGGCTGGAGAGTCGATTATGGCGCCCAGTTTGCAGTCATCTGCGAACTTGGTCAGCCACAGTCCTTCCGTGTTGGCCTGTACCTCCAAGAAATATATACCGAACAAGAGAGATCCCAGGACTGAGCCTTGTGGGACACCACTTGTAACTGGTTTGGAGTCTGACATGGCTCCAGCAATTCTAACAATGTGGGTTCTGTCCTTGAGCCAGTTTGCAACCCATCTAGTGACATATATTTAAGCTGGTGAGCTTATCTGTAATGCCCAAGTGGGGTATTGTATCGAAGGCTTTTGCGAGGTCCAGGTAGGCTGTGTGGACCACCTTCCCCTCGTCAATGGCCTTGGTGACTGTTTCAAAGAAATCTAGCAGGTTTAAGAGGCAGGATCTGCCCTTAACAAAGCCGAACTGGGTAGGATCCAGTGTCTGTAGGTCCCCAATATCTTTATTTATGAGGTCCATGATGATCCTTTCCATAGCTTTGCAGACCAAGCTAGTCAGGCTTATGGGGCGATAGTTTCCAGGATCCGTTGAGGCACCACCTTTGTGGAGAGGGACCACTGTTGCTGTACGCCACTCTTTGGGTACATATCCTGTAGTAAGGCTGAGATTGAACAGTAGTTTTATGTTTGGGTTTAGCTCTTCTTGGAGTTTATGTAGGATGCAGCCCGGGACACCGTCTGGTCCCATTGATGCTGTGTTTTTTGCTTTGGAGAGGGCGGCTCTTACCTGAGCATCTGAGATGTCAGGGGGGCAGCACTCTGCTGGGATAGATATTTGCCCTTTTGGTGGGGAGGGGGGAGTTTGCACTGAACCTGTCAGCTAGGATGTTGGCAATGTCTGTGGGTTTGGTGTATTTTTTGTCATTTTGGACTAATTCTGAGCATATCTGGGAATTCCCACCCAGGTTCGAACATAACTAAAGAAAGCCTTGTGATTATCCTTAGTGTCCTGTGCAATTTTTCTCTCGAAGCTGGCCTTAGATGATTTTATGAGTGCCCGTAGTTTTTTGCTAATACTGATCAGAGATGCCTTCCCTTTTTGGGATTTTGCTCTATCATGTAGTAGCTTCCTCCTTCTATTGTATAGTTTGCTTATGGCTGGGGTCCACCAGACAGGACGCCTGCCTTTGGAGGATTGGGTCTTGGTTTTATTTGGGATTGTGATGATCCATGCATTCCTGAAGGTGTTCATAGAATGCGTTTATAAAGGATTCTGCGGTCTGGGCCGATTTTCCACAGGCCCAGGGGCTTTGAAGGATTCCACCTCGGTTTTGAGGAGTGTGAAATTTGCTTTAGAGAAGTTTTTCACTGTGGTTTTCTGGGCAGGGGTGGGGTCGGGATGTGAATATCCAGTGAGATTAGTTTATGGTCTGATCTTACCAGTGAGGGATACACTTCTGGTCTGGAGCATAGAGTCCCCATGTTGGTGATGATCAGGTCCAGTATGTTTTCCCCTCTTGTGGGAGTGGTAACAAGTTGTTCCATAGCATTTGAGTTTATAAATTCTAGGAACCTTTGAGCTAGGGTGTTGGAGCTAGAGTAATGCTCCCAGTCTATGTTTGGGTAGTTGAAGTCGCCCAATATAATGGTGTTTGGAGAGACCCTCATATTTTCCAGTGTTCTCAGGAAGGCCGAGTGGGGTTCCTGGGTTTGGGAGGATGGTCTGTAGCAGGCTATAAACTGAAAGGCAGTTTTACTCACTGTTAGTTGCACATGGATAGTCTCTGATGCTTCGTGCTGTGCCACCAACCTGGAGGTGTGGGTATCTTTGACGAATAATGATACTCCCCCTCCTTTTGTGGTTGGATCCAAGTTTTGGGGCCGAAAAGCATGGTATGAGATATAACCTGGTAGTGCTGGGGTGCTCTCAGGAGCCTTGAACCAGGTTTCTGTTACTGCACAGATATCGATGTTCTCCATGCTAAGGAGAGTTTCGAAAAGTGCATCTTGAGGTTTAGACTTCTGGCATTGAGTAGCATTACTCTTAGTTTCTTATCCCTTGTGATACCTATGGAGGTGGGTTTGTCTTTTGAGCCTTGCCTAAAAAAGGCACTATGGGGATAGCAAGAGCCTTTGCCAATATCCGAAAGTCCAGGGGTGACAGGTGCAAGCCGTCCCTAGCGAAGCATCGTGGCTTGTCAAGCATGTCATCCCAGGCTGACAGGCATTGGATCCCCTTTGAATGACACCAATACTTAAGCCAGTTGTTGAAATTGATCATCTTGTCTTCATATTGTGGCATCATTCTTGGTGAGGGTAAGATGCTACTCAAGGTCAGGGTCATACCGGCCTGGGCTACATGCTCAGAGAGCTTCTCTATGTCTCTTTTCATGTAGTCCAGGGAGGTACATCTCAGGTCATTCACACCAGTATGGACAATGACTGAGTCATATTTGTACTTGCCTTGGAGTGACCTGAGTGCTTGTGTTATGTGGCGGATCCTAGCGCCCGACAGGCAGCTCACCGTGACCTTCTCCTTGTTCAGCCTGGTGAGCGGGACGTCAGTGTGCCTGACGATAGTATCACCTATTACAAGTGTATCAGGTGTGTTGTTTAGCCTTAAGGGCTGTGACTGTTCGGCACACTGGCTTTGTGAGCTATGTGTTGCACGTGTTTTGTTTTGGGGTAGTGGTTGCTTGGGTGTCTGCTTTGGAGGTCTCTGCTGCTTATGCAGATTTTTATTTAGAGCCTCCGAGTATGTTTTTGTGTGTTTATATGTTTGGTTTGCTGTCGTGGTAGGTCTATGTGAGACTGGAATTGTAGTGAGTTTGGTTTCCTTCTCCTCCTGAACTGGTTACGCCAGTACTGAGTTGAGAGAGCTTAGCCCCCAGTTTGGCTATATGGTTGCATCTCTCACATGTGTTGGAATTTGTTGGGAGGAGGATAGGGTTGTCTGTGTACATGAGGCAGTTGTAACATTGCCTCAAGATTCCCAGATTCACCAGCTGGACCGGAGAGGAGATTGACAACTGACCTTTGGACATGCTAGAATAGTATTAAGAATTCCTTTATAATTGAAAAAAAGGGCTAATGGGGAACAAGGTACTCAAGGGGAGTTTGTGAGGGTGTAGTGCGTTTAATTTTTTTAGTGCTGATTTATATAATTGCTTTAGTAAGGAAGTGCCAGGTAACTTAAATGCAATGTGTTACAGGTAACTTAAATGCAAAAATGACAAACAGTAACTTTCTTTCAAGTGAAACAAGGAAATAAGTACAGTAAGCAATGCAGATATCACTAGGGATCCACAGAAGCACTGAAAAGCCGCATTTTAGGTATATATATATATATATATATATATATATAATAAATCGGGTTTAGGAGGGTAGGCAGTTGATAAAGAATGAGGGGGGTTGCTTGCAATGACTCCAGGCAGAGAAAAAAAATCACAACCTGGCTTGTGCATTCATCAAAGTGATAATGACTTCTACTTATGTGAATAACAGTGACAGCAGCTGAGACTTTTCCCATAAAAGTGATAATGACTCACTGCTATATTGTAACTGCACATATTGCTAACGTGATAATGACCTTCCTTTCATTACTGCAAAGGTATGCATGCTGAGACACGTGATAATTTCTGCACATAACCTGTTGAGTAGGCATTCATTATATTACCTGGTGCAGGTGTTATGCAACACAGACACATGTATCATCAGTAAGGATAAGACCTGAGTCAGTGAAATAATATAAGATTTAAATATTACTGAGCCCTTCCTCCCACATAAATTCCACACATGACTTGACAAAGCCATGAGAAATGCCCATACTGGATTTGAGCAGCTAAATGATTTTATCCCAAAACAAACTTTAGCGACAGCCATATTGCAGACCATCCTTCTTGGTTTGCTATAGGGAGATGAGATGTTCTTTGAGCTTTCAAGAGAGTTGACCCTTCCTTGATTTAAACTATAGCAAGTGCAACAATAATCCTGCAATGTGAAAAATTATTGAGAAAAACACAACAATAGCATGGGCCAGCAGGGTTATATATTATTGAAACAAAATAAATGAAGTGCAAATGTTCAGGGAGAATCTCTCACTGGAATTTTTTTTTTCAAAGTAATATCCCAGAAATGTGTGTTGACATTCAGTCAGCAGTACATACATGTATCTGGTTGATATCATAGTTAACATCAATACATTTTCTAGACAAAGGGTAGGCATAAGGGTTCAGGGGAGAAGAAATACAAGGTAGCCATATTCACTTTGATATGTGGGAAAGGAGACGTTGAGTTGTGATAAAATAATTAAATTCAAGATGGTTTCAATTTGAGGATTATCTTATTTAGCGGAACAATGGCAAGGACATGGAGCAAGTTATGTGGTCAGTATAGAAGTATCATCCATGGTTGGTGTCCAACTATTCAAACCATGTCAGAATGGCAGAAAAAGCAATTCAAAATGAATGACATATAATTCATTTATGTCTGATGTGACCGACATATACTGTTCCTCTCCTAGGGCAACAATAGGATAGATATAGGATATTAAAGTGGGAGTGACATCCATAAACTATGTCAAACATATACTGTATATGTAGGTATGAAAACCAGCATTTTGGCCTATGGCTGTTTGCTGTTGACTTTAGTAGGTTTAATTTCTGTCAAGAAACAAAGTAACATAAATGTAATATTTTTTTTTTGTTTTTATCATTATAATCCCCACCAATCACATATGACCTCTTTTTCACAGTAACATAAGACCTGTGTTCCAATTAAGCAGCAGAATCAGATTTTGCTACTGCAAGTAGAACCTTTGTCAATAAATTAAAACGTGTCCAGTTTATCTAGTTCACAATTTACCTTAATCCGTGGAACCAGCCAAGCTGTTTTCTGTTACAGATTCCTAAAGATATTCCAGTGCCTTCCTTGTAAGGCTGAGGGGCAAAATCATGCCATGAAGGATGCCTGTATCAGGATTTGTCACGTGCAAATAATAAAAGAAAATTCTCCCAGCAGTTTCTGGGAAGCCATAAAATAAACAGATGATTCAAGCATTATGGCCTGAGGCATAAATTCCTGTGTTATCTTGCATAGTCTGAACAATTAGTAAAATTATTATTTTGCCTTCATAGATTACTCCTGGAGGTATATGTGCTATTTTTCCTGAGCTGTGTCTTTATGTAATTCTTAGATAACCTTTCTGGTATATAACTCTTTTATGTGACCCGTTTGTCTACTCTAAGTTCTTGTAACATAAACTAAGTGCCTGTAAAAACTGATGATGATCCTGTTTTAATTGCATATAAATAATACACCTTTAGAGATTATGCTTAACAGAGGACAGCTGTAAGAGCTAAAACAGGACTAATGAAAGGACTGGTGTTTTAACTTAACAATCCCATGTGCTTGAACAATAGAAAATGTTAAATGTAAATGTTCTTTCAAAAAAAAAAAATGCATCAAACCATTGACATGCATTATGATTATGACAGTTGTAAGCCCTTGAGATAGCAGTAGAAAGACCATTATGAAAAGATACTAAATTACGTGAGTCATAACTATACGCTGATGTGCGCTTATGGACAAAACAAAATCTCTGTAAATCTGATATTTAGCATTCAGTTCACTTCATTGGCCTAAATCACATGGGTGTACTTGAAAAAGTAACAGACTTTGGGCAAAAGCAATTCAGCAGTGCAAGTTATTAAAACTATCAATATTTCTTTTATTTCTGCATACAAGGACAGTTATGATCTATAGAGTGCATTATTATTTTCTCAGCACCTCCTCAGATTTACAGAACTAAAAATGCAGTAACCTGCATGCCAATATGGTTTATCTTCTTAAATGCAAAAACTCATAAAGCATTTACTTTATATTCATTCATCTTTCCGACGAAATACTCTTAAAAAAATCCCAGACTCAAACTTTTCTGATATCGGCCACAAAATGCTTTAGTATAAAAAAGCAATCACAAAAAATGGATTGTGATGTACTGCATAGTGCCTAACACTGACAGTTTGTGGATAATACAACAAAATGAGAACATTCAACTGATGGTATCTTTTAATAAGGTCGTCCAGATTACGTAACTAAATTATTACTAAAAAGAAACGAGTTCCGACACTGCATTCATAGCATTGACATTTAGATTATCTGCGTTCATTCACAGCCTGGTCACCATCTCAACTGTCCTCGATTTCAGGTCAGAATTTTGCTGGTTCTCCTCTGGGAGAAAAGATAGTGACTTAAACTCAATAAATAACTTCAGTTATAGACTTCTTTTACTTCAGAAAATTGATGTTAATTCCCAGCTTCTAAACTTAACAGCACTAACACTTTAGCCATCCTTTGGTTTAAACATAACAAGTTTGCAAACTATGCCCTGCATCAGATACAGAACCATCTGTACTTGCCAACAACTTCCAAGCATCCTACAAAATTGCATCACACCCATCGAATCTGAAACACGGAAACCAAACCAGTCAGACGCGGAACCGTGCAAACTCATACAGGTGGGGAGGGACTGGTACTGCTGATCGCTCTTGTCATGACGCTAGGAGATCAAGTTAAAAGTGAAGTGCCTTTACTTTTTTGATGATCCTGGGGACAAGCTCTTGTCCTAAAATTTTGCAATTTCCAGGTATGGAAATGAATGTGCTATATTAGTGCTTGATTAAGGGGATGCTTTGGCGTTGTATGGGGGCAAACTGCACTAAAAAAAAAAAAACTGTTGTCCAAAACATATGGCCAGGCACTCCACAGAAACAGCCATATAACCTTCACAATGGTGATACTTGTACCCACAATGGGTTTAACAATAGGTTTACTTAGACTGAACTGTTGAAAAAAAAAATCGAGCTCTACATGACATACAGCACCTTAACTTGAAAAATAAAGAAGTATGCTGGTTTCTGTACAAAGTGATAGTTACGTTACTTATGTACAACTTCTTTTCTGGGAGGAATACCTGTACTGTACTTCTTTATACGATGCTTCTGCTAAAAAAAAATCTTTTTCATCCTGTCAAATACCTCGGCATCTATAGTTGCTTTCAGCACCCAGGCAATAAGAGGAACACCAGCCAAGTTCGTAATGTTCTTCAATGGGATGCCTTTACCGCCGCCTCTCACTAGAATGACTGCTGCAAAGTGCCCTACTTCTGAGCCAGAGTCGGGTAGGGGTGTGACGCAAGTGGTGGCTTGAACTGCAAGAATCCGATTGGCTGCCACCACTTGCTTTATGAAGCACTTTTAAACTGGATTTTCTACAATATCTTTAATGTGAGCTTAATGTAAAAACATGCTGAATGATAACTATTTAATGTAATTTACACATTCAGTTACCATTTCAGCGTGTTTTACACTAAGCTCAGCTACAAATTTGGAAAACAGTTTCTCATGCTTGTGGAAGACACTTGGGGGTAACAGCTTCCAATTAGTATCTTCTCATGGCGTGCTTGGTGTTAAGCACAGAGGTGCCATGAGAAGGTACTCGGGGTTAATGAGTTAAGATTCTTTGCTTGTGATTGCATTATCAATTTACTTCTTTGACCTTTTGACTCTCTGCTGCTCCTTTACCAATAGCCTATTCCAGACTTCAAGGCATGCACATCTTTCCTTAACTGAATGATTGTCTGGTATCAACCTCAACTAGCCATGGCACACTAACAGCTTTACACTTCACTATTAATCTTTTCCAGAATCTGGATTTCACACTGGACCTGAAAAAAACATCTCTGATTCCACCTCACAAATTTTTTTCTACGTCATGACTGTGTTTTTACCCCAGAATAGAGGCAAACATCATCAAAACTTCTTCAATCTCTCCCAGTAGACAATGTTCACTGGCTTCCAGCATCCCTATGAGTCCACATAACAAACTTTACCTGAGAATGAGTGAGCGGTTTCTCAAATCAGCATGGGCTCAATACTCTCACCCTCTGAAGGTTCATAGGTTTATAGCAATGAGCTAGGCTAATGACCACAAGGGTCTTTTTAAGTCTAGCCATGTATCCCAAATCTCTGATGAGTTCTGGTACCCTTGATAAGTATAAGCAGGAGCCTGCGAGATGAACCATTTACAGGTTACCTATGTCCACTAGAGACATAGGCACCAAACCAGGGATGAATTTCCTGTTCCCCATCCAATTGTCCACGTTACATTTGAATTGGGATAGGGAAGAACTCTGCTTTACATGGATGGGGAGTCTGTTCCAAGGAAGGGGTAGTCTCTGGGATACATGCCTGTCTCTGCAGCAGGTCTTATTTATATCACAGGCATGGTCTAAGTCTTTATTCTAGTGCTGTTTGTTTTGTGGATATGCAGGAAGCCCATCAGAGTGGGGTCTGATAATGCCCTGTATGCCAGACATAGATTTTCCCTCAACAGCCTGTAGGAGACTGAATACAGGGATAGGGCCTTGAAGTTGTCGCCATAGCACATGTTAGTTTACACCCTGTATTCTTTTAGTGAGAAACTTCTGTGGACGTTTCAATTGCTGGATGTGTCTGGTTAGGAACATACCAAATGGGGCATTGTACTCAATGATAGGTCTGATGAATCCTGAATACCGTGGAACAATGACCTTTTTGGACCTAGATGCCATACCTTTGTTTATAAGTTGCTCAACATAGAAGGATTTCCTGACTACTGTAGACACGTGATGGTGAAAGGCTGGATTACTGTCTAAGCATGTCCCCAAGTCCCTGACTACTGGGTCAGCTCTTAGGGGTGTGTTGTCAGTATGATAGATACCAGGAAGTATGATGTCCCAAAGGATAATATTATGCATGTCTTGGCATTTAGTTTTAGAACATTGCTCTGACACAAGTTATTTGTCTGTCAGTCTTTCCTGGAGAACATTTGTATCAGTGGAGGATTCTATGAAATCAAACCCTGTACTTCTTGTCTGTTAGGTAAACACCTTAACCATTATGCCATTCCTCAACCCTGCCAATTCTATCTCCCAACTTTAAGAAAGAACTCCTTTGGTGAGTCAAATTGTGTTCAACTCAGTAGTTCATCTCTCTCCTCTCGGCCTCTTTCAGACAATGACCACAGATGCCGCAGACGTTGCATGGGTACTTTTTTCTCAGGGTATCAAGTGCAGAAAATCTGAGAACCGCATCACAGGTACAAACACATCAACCTAAACAACGATGGCTCTTATAAATGCTGTGAAAGCTCTGAGTTAGTTTTGGTCTCCCTGCACTCTTTTAGTGATAACAGACAATAATATCACTGTAATGTGGTAAATAAAGAAACAGGGAAGAACGCATTTATACCCCCTTTACAGATTGACTGATTGCCTGTGATGTAGAAATTCATCACAACTCATTTCTTTGGGCTACTTTCATTCTTTCAGAGCAGAATCAGTAGCAGACTCCTTTAGTAGATCCAGGATCAGCCCTCATGATTGGATGCTACATCCAGAGGTCTTTCTGCACATAGTCCATCAGCGGGGAACCCCCAAACAGACCTATTTGCCTCTAATTTCAACAGACAGCTGTAACAGGTAAGGGGCCTGTAAGACAAAAGTTATTTAAATGTCTGGTCGGGGTGATGTTCTTCATGTTTCACTGTTGCAGTCATTACACTTGGGTTATCCTGCTGGCAGGCTACCCTCAGTCGGCCTGAATTCCAAAGTCTAGGTCCGGCGTCGGTTGCTGTCACCTCTTCCCTGACGTCAGTGTGCCAGGGGTATAAAAGATGCAGCCAATACCATTTTCTTCATTCTTTCTTGTCGCGCTATGCCCGAAGCATAAGCAGTTCGCAAGTGCCGGTCAGCCGACTCCTGAGATTTTCATGTTCGAATTTCAAATCCGAAGTCTTCATTAAAAGCTAAGTACCCCGTTGCGGAAACTTTTTTCTTGCTCCAGACCGATGTCAGAAAAAGTTAATAATTGTATTTCTTGTGGGAAGCAAATACCTCATAAGGACTTTCATTCTTACTGTATTCCTTGCCTAGGCCCTGACCACGACATTGCTAGTTGTCGATTTTGTGCTAGATTTAACCAACGCACTATTAAGCGTCAGTACGATTTCGCATTACACTATTTTGGCAGAACATTTAATTATACCATGTCGTTGGATAGCCATCCGACTACCGGAATTCACAAGAAACGCAAAGAAAAAGAAAAGGACAGGCATCCGAGGTCCAAAACCGACAACAAGGCCTCTTCTAAGCCAGTCGCCGCTTCGCCGGTTCTCACTGAGGCGCCTTCGCAGCCCCTGACGCCCGCTATTTTAGACCCGCAGGCCGCTACCGACTCCCACGTGGAGTCTCCTAGGCCACTGGAAGCTCAAGGTATTGGACCTTCGGAGACTATTCCCTCAGATGGGTCTGGAGCCGCTGAGCAGGCATCGGCTTCTGAGGGTGTTTTCAGACCAACTCAATTATACATTAAAATCACTTCAGCTTCAAAGGCAAAGACTAAAGCACCCTTAAAGACAAAGAAACAAGTACAACATCCTCATGGACAGGCCTCCATGCCCAAAAAAACAGATGCTCAAAATGGCCAAAGACTTAATTACTTTGATCAGGGGTTCCCATCCCCCACCTGATAAAAGGCCTAGGCAAGAGACAGAATATGAATCTTCAGATCAGGTTTCCATTTCATCTGATTCCTCTTCTGATCAGTAATACCCTCTTCCTCCCTATGAGGATTCTGATGCTGAAGAATCTATCCCTTCAGCCTCTCCTCCTGAGGATTACTCTTTTGGGGAAACCTTGCATACCATGAGGAAGCATTTCCACTGGGAGAGCCAAGATTTTTCAGAATCTAAGAAAAGGCTCAGAGACTTCATTTTACTACCACAACACAACCCCCTAGCTATTCCACCTGTGTTAGACATTGTTGATGATGTATTTTCAGAGTCCAGTCTGACCCCTGACTCCTTACCTCCAGCTCCTGTTAAGCCGGACAGGTACTACAGGGTTCCTGACTCACATAAATTCCTTTTCAAAAACCCTGCTGCTGACCCAGAAACTATCTCTCAGGGTCCTAAAGGGGTCAAGGCTTCTGCTGCAAAAAAAACCTACCCCCTCTGACAGGGATTCTAGGGCACTGGGCAGATGGGGAAAAAAGATTTACACTTCCGCTACCTTGGCTATAAGGGCTTTAAATTGTCAGTTTCATATGCTCAAATATCAGCAATATATTATGTCACTGCTTAAACAGAAAATGTTGACAAATTCTGAATGTGCAGAAAACAAAGAAATGCAGGATTTATTGCATGCAGCTGAACAAGTTGGAAAGCATACTTTGAAATGTGGTTTTGATTCTTTGGAGGCCTCCCGCAGAGCCGCTGTTACGGGTTCTGTCATCAGGAGGCATGCTTGGTTAAAGGAACAAAGTCTGCCTGATCATGTCAAAGCAAAATTATTAGATGCCCCATTACAGCATGATACTTTGTTTGGTGTTAAAGCAGAAGAGGTGTTAAAGAAAATGGAGGACAAAGCTAAATCTATGCAAATGGTTAAGGATTTCTTACAGGTTCAGCCTCCAAGATTTAGCAGACACTGGCCTACAAAGAATTGGTCCTTTCCAGTGTCAGACAGACCACAAAGGGGCAGATACAGACGCCCAAGAGGCAGATCCCAGCCCCAAGGTTTGTACAGGTCTAAACAATGGGGTGCTTCTACCTCCAAAAGTGGAGAAGACAAATCATAACCATACAGGAAACAGTCCCAATGACTTCCCCCTGCCTGCACCAAGCACTTATCTTCTGGCAGCACCTTTAGGGGGAAAACTAGCACTTTTTTCTCAAAACTGGCACATAATAACCCAGGACAAATGGGTCCTAGACATAGTGTCACAAGGCTACAAGTTTCACTTCCATACCCTGCCAAGGACAAACGGTTGGCCAGACCTGCCAAAACATCAATGGGCAGAGGCACAAAAGCAAGTCTCATCCCTCGTGGACATGAGGGCCATTCAACAAGTACCAGAGCTAGAACAGGAGACCAATACTGGATCTATCTATTCTAAACACATTTCTGGATATACCAAAATTCAAAATGTTAACTCTACAGCAACTTCTGCCCATGCTGGGCAAGAAGGATTGGCTTGTGACTTTAGACCTAAAAGAGGCATACCTGCATGTCCCGATCAGACAAACATGCAGAAGATACCTCAGATTCAAGGCTGGCTCAATGCACTACCAATTCTCTGCACTGCCCTTTGGCTTATCTACTGCGCCCAGGGTCTTCACAAAGTGCCTGGCACCAGTAATTGCATTCTGCAGACAAAGAGGAATACAAATATATCCTTACTTGGACGACTGCCTCATTCAAGCAGAGAACAAGGACATTCTACTACAGCATCTGGCGTTTGTAAACAGATTTCTAACAGGCCTGGGGTACACAGTCAACGAAAAGAAATCAACACAAGTACCCTCTCAAGAGATCATATTCCTGGGTGCAAGATTAAATACAACTGCCCAGATGGCTTATCTCACGCCAGACAAACAAAGGCAACTGACTACCTATTTCAACCTGTTGGCAACAAAGGCCCAGTTATCTTCAAGAAAAATTCTGCAGGCTTTGGGCTTCATGGCATCCTGCATTCTACTAATTCCATATGCGAGACTGCATATGAGGAAACTTCAATGGTACCTAAAAAGTGTTTGGACTCAACATTGCCACAGCCTGGAAACAATAATTATCCTCATTCCCTGCCTGCAACAGGAGTTTTGTTGATGGGCGAAGGCTTGTCACCAGAACAAAGGACAGCCATTCACTTTACCCCCAGCCAGGCAGACATTAACAACGGATGCATCAGATTATGCCTGGGGGGGCCCACATGGCAGGAAGATGTATTCAAGGCACATGGTCCGCAAACCAGAGGCATCTACATATCAATCAAAAAGAGATGCTAGCTGTTCAGAATGCCATGACAGCCTTCAAGGACCTACTTCATCCGGGACCACTACTGATAAAGACAGACAACACCACGGTCATGTGGTATATAAACAAGCAGGGAGGTACTCATTCTTACCCCCTTTGCAGACTAGCCATGACTGTGGGACACAGCATTGACTTTCCAAGTACATCTGCAGGCACAGTTCCTGCCAGGAAAGATAAATACTCTAGCAGATGAACTAAGCAGAAACCTCATGGATCCCCACAAGTGGAAATTGGATCCACAAGTCTTCAGCATGATAACAAGGAAATGGGGATGCCCGGATATAGATCTATTTGCCTCTCCTCACAACTACCAACTAAAAAGATTCTGCACGAGGACTTACCACAGACAAGCATGGAAAGTGGACGCCCTATCTTTCAGCTCGAAAAGCTCAGCAGTATATGCCTTTCCTCCACTGCCTCTCCTTCCCAAGGTACTCCTAAAGGTCAGACAAGAAAAGCTAAAGATGATACTGATTGCCCCAGACTGGCCCCGCCAGCACTGGTACCCAATCCTAAGGAACTTGTCTCAATGCCCAGCTTGGACCTTGCCTCAAATACCTCATCTACTATCCCAACAAAACAATCAGATCCTGCACAGCCAATTAAAGGCCTTAAATCTGTCAGCATGGCAGACAATGTAGTGATACAAAACGCGCCTCTCAATAAAGCTGTAATGGATGTCATTTTGGAGGCCAGAAGGCCTAGTACCAGAAAATCTTACGCTGGAAAATGGAAGAGATTCTGTGCTTGGAACCAGGCACAAGGAATTGACACAGCTGTACCAAATATTCCTCAGATTTTGCAATACTTAACTGAGATGCTGGACAAAGGCCTATCCTTTTCATCAATTAAAATTCATGCCTCTGCCATTTCGGCTCATTACAATACAGAGCCACCAATCTTTTCTCATCCCATGTTAAGGCAGTACCTCAGAGGAGCCAAAAACTTAAGACCTCCAAGGAGATCACCAATACCTGCATGGGACCTCAATTATGTTTTGGAAAAACTCACCCTGCCTCCTTTTGAGCCAGCTGCTACAGCTGATATAAAGTTTTTATCGTGGAAAACAGCTCTGCTCCTAGCAATAACCTCTGCAAGACAAGTCTCAGAGCTACAGGCACTCATGGCTGTGGAACCCTTTATCATTTTTTATCCAGACAGGGTTTCTCTGAGGACAAACCTGACATTTATGCCTAAGGAAGTGTCCAGTGTGGCCCTTAACCAAACTATTCATCTGCCTACTTTTTATCCAAATCCACAGAATAAGGGGGAGAGAATTATACATTCTTTGGACATACACAGACAGCTACACTTCTACTTGAACAGAGCCAAAACCTTCAGAAAGACAGAGCAACTACTAGTGGCATATGCTGCAGGATCACAAGGAAAGGCTATCTCAAAGCAGACTATTTCAAAGTGGATAGGTCACTGCATTCGTTTCTGCTATTCACAACATGGCAAGCCAGTGCCTAAGGGCATTAGGCCACATTCAACCAGAGCAGCAGCTACTTCAGCAGCCTTCCTCAGGGGAGTACCAACCAAAGACATTTTAGAGGCTTCTACCTGGAGTTCAGTGCACACCTTTACAAAGCACTATCATTTACCTCTCTAATCTAAATCCAGGGCAGGCTTTGCCACTGCAGTTCTGCAGGGCCTCATAGCCGCTCCTAATGCTATTTAGCTCCAGCCTCCCAAACTTAGCTTTGGGATTCAACTCAAGTGTAATAACTGCAACAGTGAAACACGAAGAACATAGTACAGTTGTGTACACTCACCATAAATGTAGATGCTCGAGTGTATTCACTGTTGCAGTCCAGGTTACCCACCCACCATCCCCCATATCTTTGCTGCAACTTATCTGCTCTTCTCTAACCTATACAACTTATGTGGTGTATTTGCTTGTAGATGAAGGTATTATTTATATTTTGGTGCATGCTTGTTTTATTGGCATATTTTTAGCCTACCCTTTTGGGGGCACCTGACATCTCGGGCAAGAAAAACTAAAGAAAATGGCGTTGGCTGCATCTTTTATACCCCTGGCGCACTGACGTCAGGGAAGAGGCTATAGCAACCGACGCTGGACCTAGACTTTGGAATTCAGGCCGACTGAGGGTAGCTTGCCAGCAGGATAACCCAAGTGTAATGACTGCAACAGTGAATACACTCGAACATCTACATTTATGGTAAGTGTACACAACTGTACTTTTTTTAATACCTTTTCCACCTTTACTGTCATTTCCATAATCATTTAAAAAGATCAGTAAGGATTTAACAATGATGTCATTGGTAATTCCCTTTTGACCCAGACAGGACTGGTTTTACCTTCTCATGCAAGTGGCCAAGGGCAATTACCAAAAACATCTTCACAGAGTAGACTTGGGCAAGGAATCTGATTCATCCCAGTATTAAAAATCTGAATCTAACTGTATGGATGATAGGTACAATAGTTTATTTATAGCTTTTATGCACTTTTTTTCTTGAGAATGTGCAACAGGTATTGAAGGAGGCAAGAAAACCTACTATTTCAGCCTGTCTTCCACTGAATCCCCTCTTTTCTCTTTATATCAAGTCAAGCAATTCTTAAAGTAGTTTTGCACATCAGACCACTAAGAAAGAAGGTGGCTCCTTCTGTGGATTTGAATTTTGTTTTGGAAAAAATAACTCAACCTTTATCTGAGCCCACAGCCACCATTTTTATAAAATTACTAATCTGGAATACTGCCTTGCTGGTAATTTTAACTTCTGCTAGACATGTTTCTAAATTACAGACCATTATGCCTATTCATCCTTTTTTATATTTCACAAGGGCAGGGTGAGTATGAGAACCATTCCTTCTTTTATGCCTAAGGTAGTCTGTGAATTTACTCTTAGTCAAACTATCCAGCTCTCTGTTTTCTATCTTGTTTCATAAAACAAGGGAAAAAGGGCTCTTCATTGCTTGGATTCACACAGACAATTGAAATATTATCTGTAAACAACTAAAGACTCGAAAAGCTAATCAGTGTTTTGCATCTTATGATGATAAAAAATGGACAGACAGTTTCTAAATAAACTACCTCTAGATAGTGTTCCCTTTCCATTCATTTCTGTTATTCTAACCATGGCAAAAATTTTAAGGCTCGTCCTACTAGAGCAGTTACCACATTTGGATCTTTCGGGAAAGGCATGGACTCTATTTTGAAAACAACTACTTGGTTCTCAGTTCACACATTTAGCAAATATTACAAGATGGATGTTAATTCCAGAGCTTTAGCAGGCTTCAGGGAATTCTGGTCTCTGGTCCTACTATATTCACCCTCTTTTTGTGAGTTTTGGCAGTTGGCCCATAGATAATGGCTACTGTAGCAGTGATCTTATGAAGAATATGGAATAGTTTTGTAGTTAACTTACCGTAACAGTAGATGTTTGAACAGATCCCTGTTGTAGTATTAATATCCCCTGAATATTCCCCTGAATAATCTCTTCCCTGGCTTGAGAGGGGTATCCTTTAATCTCTTCCCTGGCTTGAGGGGGGTATCCTTTTTTCCTTCTGACAAGACTTGACTCAGAGCAGTAGACTTCACTCTCCCTTTCTAGGGGGCAAGAAAGCTCTGAAATGTTTACATTACCCCACCCATCTACTTAGACTGATGGAATATCCCCCTCATGGTGGATCAGACTCAGTAATTTCTGCTCAGTGCAGAGCTCAAGCTTCTCCCTTCCTCAATAATGCACTTGGGACCCTCTCACAGCCCACATATCTCGTTTGCTACCTTTAAGCTTCTATTGGTTTTGTTTGCCTATCTTAAAAACAAAAAAAAAACTTGCTAGTCTCCTCACTCTCTCCCACTTTTTTAGGTGGAGACCTAATCCTCCATATCAATTCACCTTCCTATATGTTCATTTCTTATTGCATTTTTTGTAGATATATATACATTATGCATTGCGATATATGCAAAGCCTTTGGACATTAAAAAAAACAGTTTAATTTTGAAAGATCTTTTGCCATTAGAGTCTGCAAAAAAGTCACACAACAGAAGAAATAGCAAAGAAAAAGAAAAGGAAAGAGAAAAGGGAAAGGAGAAAAAACCCACAAGTCTTCCTCAGGCCTTCTCCCCACCCAAAGTTCCAGGGCCATCTGCTTCACAAGAGGCTTTAGCTGTAACTCCATTCAAACTTTCCCTTTCACTAGACTTGGTCTTACTTGCACTGAGCCCATCATCATCCTTGACTAGTCTCCAGAAGGGAACCAACCAGTAGCTGGTCCTCTGACAGGGAGCTCTCAAATTTCCTTGGCTCCTGCTCTCCCTCTGTTTCATCTTCCAGGTCTACCATGTTCATCAGGAGCATTTTAGATACAGATTGTTGATGATGATGATGATGAGGGCCTTTGTCAAGGTCTAGATAGGCATAGGTGTCTTTCTATCTGCCTCTGTTTCTAAGGTGGATTGGCTTGACCCAAGGAGTTGTACTACTGATTCTCTTTCCACAACACATGACTTGTTACTGGTAGTATCAGAGCTGACAACTTCTCTAGTACATCCTCCTTAGGCATGAAATGGATCTAGTTCATCAGTATCAACTTTGCTTCTACATAGTCAGCACCAGTCCTATTGGTGTCAAGTGGGTCTTGGCACTGGGCCATAGACTCTGGACTCTTTACTCCATCTTTGGCACCAATTTGGTGTTGGGGGGTCTTTGACATTTGTGGTTTCAGTAATGATGTTGATGTCTGAGCTGTCTGGTATATCTGTGTTGGGGGATCCCCTGTTAAAGTTTTCTACTTCCTGTTCTACTTAGTTGGAGTTGGGGCTGACAGGAATCTCCTTGGGGCTATCGGTCTCAGCATTAACCTTGAAATTATTTGCCAGGATCATTCTCCAACCCACTACACAGGAAGAGGATGTTCCCTCAGTTTAGTTTCCACCCATCAACACCACTCTTCCTAAATCCTTGAACCCTCATCTTTAAACCAAAGGATGGAGCAGTGTTAAGTATCACAGATATCCCCATTCAGTAAGGAATTTTTCAGGATCTTTGGAAGATTCGTCCCCCAAGGAGGTTCCTAAGTATATGGATTCCCCCTATGGAATCTCTCACCCTGACAACAACCAAGATGAAGGGGAATGATCCCCACAGCTCCCTCTTGAAGATCACAGGTTTAGGGAGATCATAGGATTGATGAAACAAAGTGGCACTTGGCCCACTGATCTCCCCTTCTCTAAATGAGAAGGTGTTATTTGAGGCATTCAGAACTGCCCCCCCCCCCACTTCCTGGGTGAGCCAGATGTTGCAAAGTGCATGTTCCACAAGCCAGACAAACTTTTGCATCAGCCAAAGCAAAGGCTTCATTGTAGTAAAGGTCCCATTGGGGACTCCATCACATAAGACACTTGGGTGAAGTGTATTATATACAAAGACTACACTGTTTCTATTATTTTCCTAAATTTCATCCTTCTCCCAGATGTACCACCCCAGCAAGTGAGAGCAGTAGCATAGGAGATTATCCAGCTCTTTCAAAAGAGATCCACTCAAGAGGTCCCACCAGATCAGAGAGGATCCGGTGTCTATTCCAGATTCTTTTTAGCTCCCAAGAAGTCAAAGGTCCTCCGTACCATTTTAGACTTCAGGAAACTCAACAATTTTATAAAAAAAGGCAAAGTTCCATGGTGCAAGCAGTCCTTTCATGTTTACAATCAGGGGATTAGATGTGCTGCCATTTTAGACTTCAGGAAACTCAACAATTTTATAAAAAAAGGCAAAGTTCTAGATGGTCATGGTGCAAGCAGTCCTTTCATGTTTACAATCAGGGGATTAGATGTGCTGTGTAGACCTTGAGGATGTTTACCTCCATATCAGAACTGCAGAGTTATCCAGAAGGTATCTTCACTTCAGGCTCAGAGCCAGTCATTATTAGTTCTGAACATTACCATTTAGTCCCACCACAGACCCCCTCTGGGTGTTCACCAAGTATATGTCATTAGTAACAGACAATTTCATACTAAAAGGGAGCCACATTTTCCCATATCTAGACAATTTGCTCCGTGTCACTACAACAAAAGAGACCCATGCTTCAGCAAGTGACTATTTGCTTTATTTGTATCTGTTCTTGGGCATTTCTATAAATCTTCCAAAATTCGAGCTGGAACCCTCTGAAACACTCAATTTCTTAGGATGCCATCTGGACATAAGATTAAGATTTGCAAAACTTCCACTCAACAGACTTGCCATCTCTTCATTCCAACAAATGCCTTTCCCTCCAGCATAATTGATTTTTCAGGTTAAAGGTGTGATGGCTACCACAGTCATTTCAGTTCCAAATGCAAGATTTTATACAAGGATGCTATAATGGATATTAAGCTTTCAGTGGTATTAACTGCTCCATCCTATTAGCAGACCTATCCATCTTTCTTCAGTCTGCAAGCCTCTCATAGATTGATGTATTCATTCACCCTCAGTTACAGTTAGAAGACCGTTTATTCTATCCCTTCTAATGGCCACTATCACCATAGATGCCTCATCTCTGGGATGGGTATTTCTGTGGGAGAACAGTCCAGGGAATGTGGTCTCAATTAAGAGGCCCATCTTCACATAAATGTCATGGGGATGACCTCAGTCATCCTAACAGTGCAGGCTGTTCAGAACATACTTTCCCAGGGCTTGATTTCCATCCACATGGACAACACTTTTTTGGTTTGGTATATCAACAAGCAGAGGGAACCCTATCTTACCCCTTCTGTCAAGAGGGCACTATAGCATGGCAATGTGCAATGTTTTGCAATATTTTCTTATAGCAATGCATATTCCAGGACAAACCAACTAGACAGGATAAGTCAATGTATCTTGATACTTCATTAGTCATCCCTCAACTTATCAGTGGAGGTGATGATTCTTTACTACTGAGATCAGCCTTGCTGTTTAGATCCCCAACCAACACTAACTGTGGCAGTCATTAGACATCCTTCAATTTATCAGTGGAGGTGATGATTCTTTACTTCTGAGATCAGCCTTGCTGTGACCTGTTTAGATCCCCAACCAACACTAATTGTGGCAGCTACTTTGCCTTATTCCCTAAACAGGGACAAACACTCAGGAATACTCTAGTCCATCACTGGCTTTGTGGACTCCTTGATGCCATTCCTTCACTACCACTTCTTACTCAAAGATTCTGTGGGCAAGGTCTCAGTTATATTCATAGCCCCTTTTGGTCCAGGCAAGCTTTGGTTTCATCTCAAGAAGTAGCTCTAGCTGATGAATCCCATTCTGGATCTGTTATCTCACCATTCATCAAGCCTTACCCAAATATCATCTCTGAATCTAACTGCATGGTTTCTCCAATTACAGTGGCAGACAAGGATCCTTACTTCTCCCTCAGGGTTATTCTGATATACAGGAGTAAATGAAAAGATTTTTCTGGTTTGGCAGTCCAACAGGGTCTTTACTCCTTTTCAGCCCTACTTCATTTCGTCTTGCAGTTCCTTGCTTTTTTGTTTGATTATAGTTGTAGTTTCTCCAAATGGTTCTAATGTTCACCAAGACTTCAGTTCCATGTCGTAAACAAGCCTCTCAAAAAATTTGTAAAGATTTCCTAAAAGAGACTTTCCTCTTGAGACTTCCCCTTCCACCATGGGGCTTTAACTTCATATTGGAGGCCTTGTCTGGGGCCTACTTTAAACCTGCTTCTTCCTGTGATGTAAAATACCTTTGTTACTGGTGGCTATTACCTCAGCCAGATGAATCTCTGAACTGCATACCCTCACCTGTAAACCCCCACCATTGTTTTCCATGAAAATAGTCTCTCTCAGAACTAACCCTCCACCATACCTAAAGTTACTTCAGAATTGATTGCTCAATTGACCATTCATCTACCAGTATTTTTTCCAAACCATTCTAGCAGAGGAGAATATTTGCTTCACTCTCTGGATGCTCACAGACAGCTACATTTTTACCTACATGATACTAAGAATTTCAACACGGTTTAAAACTCTTTGTATTTTACTCTTCTTCCAAGCTGGGCTCAAGTCCTCACAAGTTACTTTGTCTGGATGGCTGTCTGATTGCATTATTCATTTTTATTTTGTCAAAAACAAAACTTTACTGCCAAAACCCCAGGCTCATTCTATGAGGTCCATCCATCCTCAACCCCTTTATCCCATTTTGCACATGGGGTCAGGGTGTCACTTTCAACAGTGGCAATCATCTCAAGCCAAGGTTTACACTGCTGGGTGGCCAGCTCTGCCACTGTAATTAATCCATACCACTCACTTCACTTGCACACACACTCACACCTATGGCCAATTTAGAGTGCCCAATCCAACTACTGCATGTCTTTGGAATGTGGGAGGAAACCTAGTCAACCACAGGGAGGACATGCAGACTCCGCACAGAAGGCACTCCAGCTGAGAATCAAACAGGAGAACCTCTTGCTGTGAGGCGACAATGCTAACTGCTGCACCACCGCAGCTGCCCTTAGGTCCATAGTCCACAAGGTCCATACTCTTTTTTAAAAATTACTCCAGTAATAATATATGAGCCACAGGAACATGGTTAACTATACATACCTTTGCCAACCATTGTAAGCTGGATATGATTTCAAGGTCTAGATCTTCCTTTGGATTTGCCATCATTGAGGTTGTCCAGTCATGATGCCACCCAGGAATTTCCAGTAGGTGGGGATTTAGTCCCCTCAGATGAAGTGGATGGATAAGGTTAATATAAGATACAAAAGTTATGTACTTATTATAAGACTGGATTATCGTTATCCCTAATCCATCCACTTCAACATATTGCCCATCTTCTCCTTCTAAACTGTAACTTCCTGGATTTCCAGAGAGACTTGGTATACCTAATCATGAAGCCTATTCTCTAGTAGTCATTGCTGTCCTCACCAATGTTCATTGCATAGTAGGCAAACTTAATCTGATGGCCGTGAGGGGATCCAGGCGTGTTGTGGGAGAAGGGTAGAGCTCTCAGATTCTGAGTCAGCAAAAAATGTAGATTTGAATTTACTGTAAGCTGAATATCACGTCAGTAGAAGGGGATGGAGTATGAATAACAGAGTTTCAGCATTTCAGTAAGTTCATAAGCTTTGTCTTGTCCATACATCCTTCTTATAGTGCCATGTCTGCTGGTGCTAAAAGTGGATGTACAGAATGCAAGGAAAGTCCCTGAAGCTTTGTAGACTGGCCAGATATATGGTGTCCTTGGCAGGATACATCCCTTATGTAAGGACTACTGCAACAGTGACCTATTCGAACATCTACTGTTGTTGTAAGTTAACTATACCACTATACTTCTACCACCATCTTTAACTGAGACTTTCGGTCTAGGCCAGCACTGCTTTATGTCAAGAATTTTTTTTTTATTTCTGATTTAATCTAGTTCTATGATAACATAATAGTCAGTCTTTAAGAAGAAATAATTATTGATGTTGTCTTTTTGGATGTAAAAAAAAAAAAAACATTTGATAGCATGCCACATAAAACTGTCACCTTACAGTTCCCTGTAATATTAATCCTTATAATATCGGATAATTGACAAACTGGCTATCAGTCAGGATATTTAGTATACACATGGGCTTAATATATGTAGGGGGTCTGTGCCTATATATCATCTTATATGGTGAGTAAATCTGCTGATGACTCAACAAGACGTGTGCCTTCTTGTATGTATTATGAACAATCAAAATCCTTTGCAGTCTCAACTAAATGGCTTGGTACTAGCAGCCAGAAATAATCATATGGTATTCATTGTAAAAATGTGTGAAATCATGTGTATTGTAAAGGAAAATCATCAGTATCCATATGGAGTTAATGCTATCATTAACCTGATTAAGTACAACAATGGTCTTAGCATTGTGGCCTCTAAGGACTTGGCGTTTTGCTGCATGTATCCAAAGTACATGTAAAAAGGCACATACAGCTATAGTGATAATGTTTCATATTGTAACCTCAAGTCTAGTATTTGTGACCATAATTAGACCGTATATGGACCTATACCTTGTATGTAGTCAATTTTAAGCAATAATAATTATTTGAAAAGAATTATTATTCACACATAAAACTGAAACTGAAAAATAAGAATTATGCTAGTCATCTTCAGGAACTGAATATATTTTCATTCAGTCAAAGTTTGTTAAATACAGACTTTATCAAAACATTTGTTAGTATTCAGAATAATTCCAATTAGCATATTTATAAATTTTTCACTGGTAAAGCCCAGGTTATAAGAAATTAATCTTGTAGGTGGGCAAGGAAACATCTGAACTTAAAATAGCATTTTTTACAAACAAGTTACAAAGTTGTGGAACAGACTTATCAGTGAAGTCAGAAAAGCATCCTTAATTGTAGATTTTAAAAACAGATTAGACTTTTGGGGAAGGGGATTTTAGGGTTTGTCATCTGGTACACATCACAGACTTCCTGGTCACTATTAAGGCCTTGGGTATGAATACTTTACTTCAAAATTTGAACTGCAACTATACATACACATTGTTATAAGCAGGTCTGCTTAGTTATAATCAGAAGATCTTCTTGAAGATGTTAAGGACAAATTATAGATGATGCAATTACAAATAATTGTTTGCTTAGTTGCAGGGAAAGGGAAAGATAAAGGAGCATCGAAGAAATGAATATCTTCTCGCCATTCCAGAGGAATTATCTTCTAGAAAATACATACAAAGAAAGGCCAAGGATGTCTGACAACCTCCTTGCCTAAACTTACCAAATCAATGGTTCAGTATGTACCACCACACAGAACAATATGATTATGATTGTATTTATTTAATCATCATTAACACATTAACTTCCAACATTTAAATATATATGAAAATTGCTAGGTGCCATAAACATATATATATATATATATATATATATATATATATATATATATATATATATATATATATATATATGTATATATGTCATTGTCATATACCAGTGTAACCTAACTTTTACTTTTGTTATACTTTTATAGAAATTTACAGAAACTGTGTTTTCTTTGTTTTATATTTGGAAAAGTTTTTTTATGATTTTCAGGTTAGAGTAATTTGTGTTTCATTACTTATTAACAAAAGGGCATGGTAGATTGCTTAAAAATTTTTGAATACAAAGATTAAATGATTACAACCTTACACTTTAGATGCTTATGTTTTATTTCAGTAATGAGTCTTTTTATTATATACCTTGAGTATACTTTTTCCTGAAGTATTTTATATAAATAAAAGCAGAATGATGCTATCATTATTAGTTGTGTAAATGTGTAGTCCATTTACAGACACACAAACATACACACACACACACACACACACACACATATATATATATATATATATATATATATATATATATATATATATATATATATATATGTTTACTATCGAAATGTTGAAATTCACATGGTCGACGTTCAAAATGTCGAAAGTCATTACACCAAATGTTCAAAATACTGAAAAAAAATGTCTAAATTTAAATGGTCGAAAAACACCTGCAAACTAACACAAGTGTTTTTGCTGGGGGGCTGTGCCCCCTGCACCCCCCACACCCCCTGCTACTTATATATTACAACTCCGAGATTGCACAACAGTGCAGACAAGGGGAAAATTCTTGCCCTGTTTGCAACATAATGTCGACAGGTAATTTGCATGCACTTCCTGTCGACCAAATGAACTACTTAATATTCATGTTTCGACCATAAGGGTCGATCATATGAACGTTACACCAAATGAATTTCAACATTTTGTTAGTAAACCACATATATGTATCCTACTACTTATTGAACTATTTGGGTATCTTTATTCCACAGTGCTCTCGTTTCTGCTTGCAAACCCTGATATTTTTTGACTTTGTGTCTCTCTCTATACGCAGGACACTGTAGTCACTGGGTGCGGCGATTTCAATGATCAATGCTACTTTTGTCTTCTTTTCCTGGACCACTATATCTGGTTTTCTAGCATCTATCTTTTGAACTGTTGGTAATGGTGATCCCATGTGATGTAGACTTCATCATTTTCTATGATACTTTGTGGTTCATATTTTCAGTGTTTTTCAGCCACTGCAATACCATAATGTTTGCACAATCCCCAGTTCAAGAGTCTTGCCACATTATTATGCCCCTCAGTATACAGTCCTTCTGCCATTAGTATGTCACAACCAGCAGCGAGGTGTGCGACTGTTTCCAATTCTGTTTTACAAAAGCTACATTTGTCTGTTTCTCCCACATGTTCAATGGACTTTGTAAACAAACGTGTACATATCCCACTATCTTGGGCCGCCAGTATTAACCTTTCATCTCTTGGTTTAAATTCACCTCTCCTTAACCATTCCTGAATTCGTTCCTGATCAACATGGGGTTCTTCCAGAAGTTTTCTATACTTGCAACTATATTTATGCTTTTTCCACATTTTTGCCTTCTCATCTGGTCCTTCACCTTAGATTCTTTCTTTTGTTTTTTGGCACATTCAGTTGCTGCCTGATTACTATCTACTTGTTATTTGATTTCCATTCCTGTTTGACGCTGATATGCTTCTGCTAGCCTAAGCAGGGAAGTCATCTTAGATTTATTCTCCTCATGTTTCAAAACTTTCACTATGTTTGGGTCTTGAGGTCAGCAGATTGCAGATCTATACATGTAATCAGTTTCAAGGAGGCCCATCCCTCCTTCAGAACAGGGAATATATAATCTTGAAATACACTGATTTTTATAAATCATTTGGTGAGCATGAAGCATCCTTCTTGTTTTCCTACCTAATCTATCCAACACGTTTTGGAGCCAGTCAATCACTCCAAAACTATAAGTTAGGACAGGAAGAGCAAATTGGTTTATAGCTTGGATTTTGTTCCTTGATGTCAAAGCTGTTTTCAGGATTAATTTAAGTTTTCTGAAGTACTCCTTACTAAGTTTTATTCGCATTTGTTCATGTTTTATTGTTGATCCTTCATCAATTGCCAAATATTTATACACTCCCTGTTGCTCAAGTTCTTTTATATCACATTCTTGTCCCAAACTGATGTTTTCTTGGTGCTGCAATTTTCCTGCTTTAAAGGTTGCTTTTGCACATTTATCAGGACCAAGTGACATTCTTATATCAGTTGTGCTTTCAGTTCCTCATCTGATGAGCTGCACAGTTTCAAATAGTCGACAAGGAGATGAGAAGTCTTTGCACTTTGTTGTTTCCTAGGAGCCAAATTATAGCCATGACCTAAGCTGCTAAGTAGACAGCTTAATGGATAAGGCAAGGCAGAATAGCAGTGGTGACAGAGAGTCACCCTAGAATATCCCCCTCTGGATTTTTATCCCTGGAATAATAAGTTGTTCTTTATCATGGCTTAATTGCAAAGTCGTTTGCTACTGTTTCATGGTCACTGTAATGTAATCGATCAGTGTAGGGTGTATCTTATACATTTTTAAGCACTCTTTTATCCATGAATGTGGGATACTATCAAATGCTTTTTTTTAGCCAATCCTTTTACCCTGATGAGTGAATAGGACAAGGCTGGAAAGGATGGCTAGATAGTCAGGGGGAACAGACCAAAAAATATTTTTTAGGAAGCCAGTATTTCTAGTTATGTTATACAGTGATGTTCTTCATGTTTCACTGTTGCAGTCATCACATTTGAGTTATCCTTCCAGGGGTAGCCCTCAGTCTGCCTGAATACCAGAGGCTTAGTATTTCTGCGTCGGTTGCTGTTGCTCTAGGACTGACGTCAGGTCATCAATGGCATAAAATCAGGCAGCCGACGCCATCACATCAGTCTTTCTTGCCTAGGAGCCCGAAGCAGAAGCAGTTAGCATGAGTGCCGATCGATTGCTACCTGAGTTTTCATCTCTGAACTGAAGTTGAAGTCTTCTAAAGCTAAGTACCCTGTTGGGGATCCTTTTTTCTTGCTCTAACCGATGTCAGAAAAAGTTAACAATTGTCTCGCCTGTGGAAAGCAAATACCACACCGAGACTCCCATTCTTACTGCTTCACTTGTTTAGGTCCAGACCACGACGTCCCTCGCTGTAGTTTTTGTGCTTTGTTCAGCACCAGAACTATACGTTGCCAGGCCTTTATTGTAGCTAGATATTTTTGCTCTCAGTCCTCGAATTCCGATATGGCTTTGCTAAGCCATCCGATTACCGATCTTCTGAAAAAATGTAAGGATAAAGACAGAGACAGACTGCACAGGTCCAAAACTGCCGACAGCACTTCTATTAAGCTAGTCATCAGTTCTCCAGTCCTCAGTGAGGTGCTTTCGCAGCCCCTGACGCCCACTTCTGTGGATTCGCAGGCCACATTTGAGATCCTTTTGGAGTCTGGTATGTCGTGAGACTCTTCTTCGATTAAAGATCCTGCGGATATCTCTTCCTTGGATGGGTCCAGAGTCGCTGAGCAGGCACCGGCTTCTGAGGAAGTACTTCGCACTACCGATACTCGACACAGACTGACAACTTCTTTCGCATCTTCAGTTCTTTCTAAAACTACCGAGTTTCTAAGGCCCAGGGTATGAACTACTCCCAAAAAAACGACGACCCAAGCTCAAGCACCTGCTTCCTTGCCTCAATCGCAAATGCTTAAAATGGCGGAAGACCTTATTATGCTTATTAGGAGAAGCCAGGCTACCACTTCCAAAAGAAAGAGACTTGTCTCCAGTAGTTTTGTCTGAACAGGAGTCCGATGACTCTGATGCTTCTGAATATGAAGACACGCAACCCCTCTCTGCTTATGAGGATTCTGATGCAGAGGAATCCATTCCTTCTGCCTCTCCACCCGAGGATTTTTCATTTGGGGAAACCCTTCATACATTAAGGGAGCATTTCCAATGGGAATGTCAAGACTATCCTCAGTCAAAAAAGAGACTCAGGGAAATCTTAGATTTACCACAGCACAGACCTTTGGCCATTTGTCCTCTCCTGGATGTTGTGAATGATGTTTTTATGGAATCTGGTTTGACTCCTGACACCCTTCATCCTGCTCCAAGGAAACCTGACCGGTATTGGAGAGTCCCTGACTCTCACAAATTCCTTTTCAAAAATATTACTGCTGACCCAGAGGTCATCTCTCAAGGACCTAAAGGAATTAAAGCAACCTCAGCCAAGAATCCCACCCCCTCAGACAGGGATTCCCGAGCTTTAGACAGATGGGGTAAAAAAGTATACACCTCTGCTACTCTTGCTATTAGAGCATTAAATTGTCAGTTCCACATGCTGAAATACCAGCAGCATACCATGGAACTCCTCAAACAAAACTATCTTCCTTTCCTGCTTGTGCAGAAAATAAAGAATTACAAGAGCTAATACATTCTGCAAGTCAAGTTACTAAGCACACCTTGCAATGTGGCTTTGACGCCCTAGAAGCATCTTGCAGGGCAGCAGTCACTGGTTCTGTCCTTAGAAGACATGCTTGGCTTAAGGAACAGACTTTGCCAGACCATGTAAAATCCAAATTATTGGATGCATCATTGAACAAAGACAATTTGTTTGGCACCAAGGCAGAAGAGGTCTTAAAAAAGATGGAAGAAAAAGCTAAATCTATGCAGATAGTTAAAGACTTCTTACAGGTCCATCCACCGAGGTTCAGTAGGCATTGCACCTCCAAATTCTGGTCCTTTCCTGCTCTCTCCAGGCCAGCTCAGCCCAGACCCAGAGGAAGACCCTCCCAGACAGTAGCCCCAGGGAATGCAGAGATCTAAGCAATGGAGTTCCTCCTTTTCAAAAACAGGGAGTGCAAAGCCACCCCCTTACGGTAAGAACTCACAATGACTTTACACCTCCACCCCTTACCTCTGCCCACCTGCTTGTGCCCCTAGGAGGAAAACTCTCCTTCCATGCAAGCAACTGGGCCTCTATTACCAATGACTGATGGGTCCTCAACATAGTGCCCCAGGGATACAAATTTTATTTCCACACTCTGCCAACCCCAAAAGGGTTCCCAGATCTTCCTCCAAACCAGTGAGCAGAGGCCAAAAAGGAAGTCATTTCCCTGTTCTCCATGAGGGCAATACAGCATGTTCCTGTAGAACAGATAAGCCAAGGTTTCTATTCCAGACTCTTCCCGGTACCCAGAAAAGAGGGAACCTGCTGCTCAATCCTTGATATATCCATTCTAAACACCTTTCTGGTGATACCACAATTCAAAATGTTCACCCTCCAGCAGCTTCTACCTATGCTTTCCAAGGATGCTTGGTTAGCCACCCTAGACCTAAAAGAGGCCTACATACACATCCCAATCAGGGAATCTTGCAGGAAATATCTACGTTTCAGGGCAGGATCTATGCACTTTCAGTATCCACTGCTCCCAGAGTATTAAAAAAATGCCTGGCTTCAGCCATTGCTTTTTGCAGACAAAGAAATATTCAAATTTACCCCTACTTAGACAATTGCCTGATTCAGGCAGACAGTCAGGAAAAGCTGTTACAGCACCTGACCTTTGTAAAGGACCTACTGACCTCCCTAGGTATACTATCAACGAAAAGAAATAAAAACTAGTCCCCACATAAAAAATTGTATTCCTGGGAGCAAGCCTGGACACAGCATCCCAGATGGCATTCCTTACTCCAGAAAAACAAGCCTACCTGACAGACTACTTCTCTCAACTAGCCACCAGAACACAGTTAACCACAAGGAAAATCCTGCAAGCTCTAGGGTTCCTGGCTTCCTGCATCTTACTTATTCCATATGCCAGACTGCATATGAGGAAACTACAGTGGTACCTAAAAAGCCTTTGGTGTCAATACTCTCAAGACCTGGAAACTCTCATACCAATGATACCTTGTCTAAGGAAAGATTTTCTTTGGTGGGCAGCAGCTTGCAACCACAACCAAGGACTTCCCTTCTCACATCCCCACGCTGCCCAGACCCTCACCACAGATGCATCAGACTATGCCTGGGGTGAACACCTGGATGGCAGGTGTATTCAGGGGCACTGGAGCCCAAATTAAATGTATCTGCACATCAACCAAAAAGAGATGTTAGCTGTTCAGTATGCCCTGACAGCCTTCAGACCCCTACTCTCCCCGGAGTCTCTACTGATCAAGACAGACAACACCACAGTGATGTGGTATATCAACAAGTAGGGTGGGACACATTCTTATCCTCTCTGCAGGCTCACCATGACCCTTTGGCACACAGCCTCAGCCATGCAGCTACAGCTGCTAGCACAATTCCTGCCAGGCTCTCTAAACTCTCTGGCAGATAACTTAATTAGAAAACTGCTAGACCCACACAAGTGGCAGCTAGACCACAGCACCTTCAGCCTTGTAACCCAGAAATGGGGCATCCCAAAGGTCGACCTCTTTGCCTCCCACTCCAATCATCAGCTCAGAAAATTCTGCACCAGGGAACCTCACAGCAAGGCCTGGAAAGTAGATGCGCTATCCTTCCAGTGGGTGAACCTCTCAGTGTATGCATTTCCCCCTATACTACTCATATCAAGGGTACTGCTCAAAATAAGGAAGGAAAAGCCGAGGGCAATCCTGATTGCCCCAGACTGGCCAGGCCAGCACTGGTACCCACTGCTGCGCAGACTGTCACCCCTGCCACCATGGCACCTACCTCAAATCCCTACACTCCTGACACAGGAGAATGGAGAATTCATGCATCCCCAATTGCAGACCCTCATCCTGGCAGCTTGGCTTATTCCCTGACCACCCCTCAAGCTGCCAGCCTAAGCAAACAAGTTCTAGATGTTATACATGAGGCCAGACGCCCCAGCACTAGGAAATCCTATGCTGACAAGTGGAAAAGGTTTTGCACCTGGATCCAGGCTAAGGGAGCCAGAACGTCACAGCCCTACCTATCTCTCATCCTGTATTACCTGGCAGACCTACTACACAGGGGTCTGTCCTTTTCTTCTATTAAAATTCATGCCTCTGCCATCTCTGCTCATTATAGCACAGAGCCTCCTCTCTTCTCACACCCTCTTATAAAACAGTTCCTAAGAGGGGCTAACAACTTAAAATCACCTAAAAGAGCTCCTACCCCAGCTTGGGACCTTAACTTTGTGTTGGAAAAGCTCACCCTACCCCCTTTGAACCTGCAGCTTCAGCAGAATTAAAATTTCTGTCTTGGAAAATAGCCTTGCTTCTGGCCATCACTTCAGCTAGAAGAGTATCAGAGCTACAAGCACTCATGGCTGTAGAACCCTTCATCATTTTCCATGCTGACAGAGTCTCACTCAGGACTAACCCATCCTTCATGTCTAAAGTGGTGCCCAGTGTGGCTCTCATCCAATGCATACATTTGCCCACCTTCTTCCCTAACCCACAAAACAAGGGGGAAAGGATTCTGCACTCTCTAGATGTGCACAGACAGCTCAAATTCTCTCTGGACAGGACTAAATCAGAAAAACTGATCAATTGTTAGCTTCACAGCAGGAGCAGAGGACAAGGCCATATCCAAACAATCTCAAAGTGAATAGCACACTGCATCCATTTCTGCTACAGACAGCACAGGAAACCACCCCCAAAGGGGGTCAGGATACATTCCTCCAGAGCAACCTCCACCTCTGCAGCATTTCTCAGAGGGGTCCCCACCAGGGAACATCCTAGAGGCTGCAACATGGACATCTGCTCATATCGTCACCAAGCATTTTTGCCACCACAGTCTTGCAGGGCATCCTAGCCAGCCCACAGTCTTCTTGACTGCCTCCACCCATTTCTTCAGCGTTGGGAATCAACACCAAATGTGATGACTGCAACAGCGAAACACAAAGAACATAGTACAGTTGTGTACACTTACCATAAATGTAGATGTTCGAGTGTATTCGCTGTTGCAGTCCTGGTTTCCCTCCCTCCATCCCCTTTGTTTCTCTCTACCTCTCTCCTTACAGAGATTCCTTTTATTTTTGGTATTTACTTTCCACTGGTGGTGTTCTTCCACCATAACCTAGCTCCCTAATTGGGGGGCTGCTGACAGGGCAAGAAAAACTGATGCAATGGCATCAGCTGCCTGATTTTATACCACTGATGACTTGACATCAATCCTGGAGTGACAGCAACTGACATAGAAATACTAAGCCTCTGGTATTTGGGCCGACTAAGGGCTACCCCTAGCAGGATAATCCAAATGTGATGACTGCAACAGTGAATACACTCAAACATCTACGTTTATGGTAAGTGTACACAACTGTACTTTTTTGGTTATGTTATAGTCTGAGAAAATATCACCACTTTTCATTATTAAGATTTTAAGGCAAGAATTTTATTAAGCCTGACAAAATTCTTCTGTTATGCACTGAGTACATTCTTTTAGCTTACCATTCTTTCAGAAGAAAACACAATAATGCTAAGATTTTAAATTCATAAATTATGTTCATATACAGTGCAAACTGATATAAACAAATGCTTAAGTACGTCCTACACAGATACCTTTGAATGTATGTTTGGTTTATGAGAACACAGGCAATTCATTTTCTTAATGCTGCAAAAGTTTTGCTTGAAAAAGTTATTCAGTATATATTATTCATTGCTACATGGTTGTTGTGAAAACTGGTGGCTGAATTTTCAGAAAGTCGTCATTTTTACCATATATTAATACACATTTGTTCCATTTATGCTAGCAGCTGGCATGAAAAAATGTATAAGTGTGTATGCATGTCTTGGTAGGCTATTTACCCTGTAGCTCTATTTATCGTTATATCCATCAGACTTCTTTCATATTTCTGCCTCCAAACGATAGGGTACTACTTGATAGTCTACTCAAGTGTTATGATTTATTGCTACAGAATTCTACCCTGAACACAATAGTAGAGATCCTTTTCGTTCTGTCTGTCCCATCTAACTGCTGGGACTACAAGCCTCATGTTGGATCTATACTGGCATAGCTAGTGCTCCAGCCTCAAGCTCCTAAAACTTTAACCTCCCACAGTGTATCTGTCCTTTCTAGATGAGCTTCCCTCAGATCTCATTTGTTACTAGTACACAATTTCCACTATACAGCTAAACACTCCATTGCTTTAAATAGATGTTAAAAATATTACAAACCCTTTGTTGCTAACTTATAGTTAGGATTTGTCTGGCAGCTTATTGGCGCAAGTAAGATGCTGAACTTTCCATTTTGTACATTTTGACAGTTATTAGCTAGGAAAGCAACGTGATTTGTCCTTTGTGGGGGGCCTTCATTTTCTTAACCTCCTCTGCCTTAGTGAGTTATTGTTTGCATACCTTAGGATTTAGCACTTTGCAGTTTAGGATTCAAGGTGAAGAGTATTCTTCCTGATTTTTTGTAGATGATTGATATTTGGTCATTGTTAATGGTTTGGTACTGCTTAGTGTGCTGTTACTGTTTATATAGAGTTTCTTCCCTCTAACTACACAGAACCTTTTTACTCTTCTGTAGATGACAAGGGGAAAAAGAGCTTCAAAAAAGGCTCGAAGTGCAGGCACAAGATTCCACCCCCCCAACAATAAGTCATGAATTGTATTTACTGTCTGGGAGTGGAACATCTGACTGCAGTTAGTGCTGTCTGAAAGACCTTTGGGCAGAAGACCATTTCTAACACAAGAAGTAAAATGATTCTGTAAGGTTTTCTTCCACCTCCTGATCCTGTGGGAGACAAGAGCAGGACAGCAGGGGACATAAGCAACTCCCAGGGAAAAAAGGGAGAGAGAGAGAAGATCCCAAGAAAGGAAGGTGGATGACATAGCTTTGTCATGGCACCCATGTCTTCAAAGATCTTCCCTTCAAGGTTGGACCTAGAACCACCTTCTTCAGCTCTTCCCCCCTCAGACCCATCTTGATTACAGATGAGATGCTAGCAGAGTGACTATGTCAGCCTCTGTTTGAGCGGGAGCATTCATGAATTCCATTCCGCCCTTCATAAGTTTCATCAATCAGATCATTTAGGTCTGTTAGGAGTCCTTCTGAGTTAGAACTGAATTGTATGATGAGAGCATTTTTGAGGCCATAAATAGACATGGACATCATTACTCCCCTCTTGGCCCTTAGGGTGGAGATGACAGGTCCCATTTCTCTTGTTCTTGCTCTTTCTTAGGCCCATATCTTAGAGCCAGTGTGTTTGGAACCATCAACCAGGTCAGAGTCTGTCTTCTGCCAAATGGTGCTCCTATCTTGGTACAATAGTTTCTGGATCCATCCCCCCTTGACTTCCAGGTTTATGAAGCTGAGTGTAACTTGGTTACTCTGAATCAACACCAAGTGCTCCGTGCCATCCTAAGTGGCTCCGTGCTTGGGTTTTGGCGTCCTCAGCCTTCAAGGCATCAGAACACTCTGTCAGGGTCAGGGCTCTTCCATTCAGCTGGAGCTATTCCTCCTTCAGGTAAAATGGTGTCTGGGCCAGAGGGTGGCTCCTGCAATCCCATGGATGTCAGAACTGCTTTTGAGATCATGGGGAAGGATCATATCATCTCCTTTGAGATTTGATCAGTAGAATTCACAGGTCACAATTCTGCCCGTGCACATCCCTACTATTGCTACTCAACCCACACATGTCCACTGGTCAGAATCCAGCCCTAAGCCTTAAACAAACAGCACAGACACCATCAAACTCCTCTGAGTTCTCAGATAACCCACCATCTGAGAAAGCATGCAAGCAAAAGGAAGCATCTGGACTCCACATCGGAGTCACATAATGTAGAGGATGTTACCTTTGGCAAAGTCCTGGAGCTTATGCACTGAAAGGGTAACTGACCCACTGACACCCTCCTCCACCAGATGAGGTGATCTTATTTGCGGCTTATGGCTTGACAACTCTGCATACTGAGTGCTTCCCCAGTAGAGTGCCTGATCATTCTAACTGTACAGAAGTCATGCAAAAGCTGGACTTCTGACGTTTATACCAAGGAAGCCTGACAAAAGTTTGAGACCACCCAAGGATAAGCAATACTGGATGAAGGGTACCCTGTTAGATTGGTGGTGATGGTTAGGGAAACAGGTGTATGCTTCTGGCACTTTTGCAGTCAGGGTCCTGAACTATGCCACACATATAATCAGACTTCAAGGAGACTTAGCCAAGCAAGAGCTAGACACTCTAAAAAAGCCATCTACTGCACACTCCAGGAAACATTTGGAAGCAACCTTCAAGCAACCTTCAATACAATGTACGGTATTACCAAATTCTTTGAACTTAGGCATAATGCAGCTGATCGGGTGGCACGGGCAGTGGAGTCAGGCATTTACACGAGGCAGCTTACCTATCTCTGCTTGTGTGTCTTTGGAGACAATATCAAAGCATCCTTCACCAATACTCCACATGATGGATCATTGTTGCTTGGCCCTACCTTCAAGCAACACATGCAGAATAGGAAAACATTATCTGCTGTCAAAGTGAGATTAGACAGTCCTCACAGACCTTATGATTACAACCAAAAAGGGCCCAGATCTCTATATGTCCAAAAATCTAAGCATCCTCCCTTTGACTTATCTTCTGAAAGGGGCAGGTGAACCTAAGGAGACCACTTTAACAGACTCATACACAGAGCTTCTGGAGGTCTGACAAAACAGGAAAACCAAAGACTGTTTTTCAATCACTAGCAGTCACAACTCTTTAAGGCTACCCAACTGCACCCCCCTGGAGGCAGTTAGAGATCGCATATGCCTCTACACCCCCATGTAGATGGTCATCGTGTGGAATTCCTGGGTTCATGGGGATAATATCCAGAGGCTGTTGTATACCCTTTTCTCATCTCCTTCCCCCATCTCAGTGGCCAACCCTGGATGTACCACCCCACTTGTTAAAAGCAGTCAGAAAGGAGGTTCAGTCCTTAGTACAAAAGAAACCCAGAAAGAACAAGGACCTTTTGAACACATTTGTAAAGACACCCCTATTCAGAAAGGTCATGGTGCAATAGATTATGCCTTGTCTAAGGGAAAACTGGATGTGTTCTGTGGACCTACAGGATACTTACTTACTCATCAAGATTGCCCTAGTGTACAGAAGGTTTCTTCTCCTTTGAGTAGGAGTCTGTCACTATCCTCAAAAGATGCTCTAATGCATTGCCATGGTCACCCCCTGTCAGAAGAAAAAATTCAAGCGAGTCACATCTGCCTCAGGTGATGAAAGTTTCCTTTATTAACTGCTAACCAGATTACAGCAACATGTTGGCCAAGATGATCTCAATCTGATCAGCTTGTTTACTGACATCAACTTTTATACTTTCCTGTTACCAGCCAAAATAGCTTTTGTTACATTTCTAACAGTTGACAGTTGGCTATGAAAAACATCTAGGATCACAAATTACCTCAGAAAAGAATGTTTTACCTCAAAACCACAGCTAGTGTAGAATGTTTACCTCAAAACCACAGTTAGTACAGAATGTTCAAAAAGGTACAGAATACTTAGTTCAACAGTGGCGGCTGGAATTTTCCACAGCCTGCCTCAGTAAATTAACTCTTACTCAGCCGTGCGTCCTTTTACCAAGCCTTCATTTAACTGCAGTTATCTTTCTTTATACAGAAGTATAGAAAACAGATGTTATTCAAGTTCATAAGCAAACTACATCTATCATAGATAAAGCCCATCTTTAATAAACATGGTTCAATTACCTTTTCTTACCAACACTTCAGCAAATAGCATATTCATTTTGCTAGATGGGAAGAAAGAGACAAATAACAGTATGTTTTAAAACTTTTTCTCTTAACATTTCCCCCCTCAAAACACTTTTATTTGTCTTTTTATTTCAGCAATATATGGTAAAAACTAAGTTTTTCTTTGCATACATTACTTCATAGGCAAGACAAACTTTTAAACTTCAAAACATTTGCAAAAGTCACATTTCAATGTATTCACTTTCACCACTCTGTTGCAACTGCTGGTACATCATTTTCGTAACAGCAGCATCAACCAGTCTTTGTAGAAGTCCTCTGATACAGGGTATACAACAGCAACCACATACCACCACGATAGCCACAGCGACTCCGACGGACACCAGGAAACTGCTGATGAGATGACTCCATTTTCCAAACCACGCTTGTAGAAAGTCTGTGAAGGGATTATTTACCCCAGAGTTCTCTGCCAATTCTTCGGATAACATCTCCAAACCTTTCAAAGCTCGAGTGATGCTCCCATCAGGGGCAGTGTTATTTGGAATATATGTACAACAGAAAGTCCCAAACATTCTGCAAACTCCTCCTTCTTTGGCCAGGAGCATATCCAACGCAATTCGATTCTGCCATGCCACCTGCGAAGTGGCCTCCAGTTGTTTAGCAATACCTTTTAATGCTTCTTTGGTATAGTTCACAAAACGCTGCTGGTTATAGTAAATGTAGTTGATCCAGTCCACATTCTTATTGGGTTGAATCCAGACAAAGATGGATGCAAAACCAGCCGCTATTTGGTTTGTTGCTTTGTATTCATCAGGCATGCCTCTTGGTATGCCAATGCTATAGATGTAGACACTGCTATCGAAGGATTGCTTCGGTGCCTCTCTTTTTCTCTTATTCAACCACCTCGGCTTTATTTCAGGTTCTCTTACGAAATTGCTTGCTGGAACTGGGAAAATGTAGAATGGCAGAATTAACTTTGCAAGTGCACAAGTTCCCTTCCAGGGAATCGTAAGCCTTGATCTGAGTTTGTTGTCTCCACATAACCACCATACGTCTGCCAAACTATGAGTTTGGTTTTCCAGAAATGGATTTTCATTGCCATTCACAGTAACATTGCAATAATTCTGTCCCATATTGCCATAATTCTTTCCTGTGCCATCTCTGGAAATGCACATATATGAACCTGGATAAGAGATTGCTGTAGGCGGTTTCTCAACTTTGCTTATGACTGGAAAACACTGGGTTTCATCTTTGCATTTATCTTCGGTTTTGTTGAAGAATAACTTTAACAGACATGTCAGATTACCTTCAGCTTGCATCAATGGGACTGTCGCTAGTTGCTGTTTACCTTCAGCACAAGAAACACAGTTCTCACAATGTGCCTCTTGGGTACTATATCTAACCCAAGATAACCATTCATTATGGTGTACGAATCCGTTTCGAGTAACAAATGTTCTTCCTCTGTGAAGGCAAAATCTGCTTTACTTGTAGCATTTTAAGGCTTTGCACTTTAAGTCGGAAAGTCCCCAAAGGATCAGTTCAATTGGAAGAGACACTCGATTCCATAAACTCCTGAATCACTTTCTTGTGGTGACATGATGGTTATAGTAATCACTTCAGTACCTTGGAAATGCGCAATTTTTATTCTTTGTTGCCTGCTTTTATCTTTCTCGGTATCACTGCACCACTTGTTTCCCATCCATTCACATCTGTTGACCACCAAACATTTGACCAGGACGCACAGTCTCTATTGCACAAATATTTTGCACGAGTCAAGAAATCATTATTGTTCCATTTAGCACAGTCCAAAATTCCTTCACAAAGTTTTATCTTGAACATAGTAGTAACACCTGTTTGTGCCTGCAGCACCACCATTCCTTTTTCTCTCACAACTGTTCCTTCTCGTATGGACATATTTACTTTCGCCACCAAAATCATCATCACATAACAGTTCAAGTACCAGTTGAACATGGCCATCCTTCCTTTGTAGTCAGACTTTGCGTTCAGGGGTCCGATGGAGTCTGACCAACATCAATGGTAGAAGGAAAAGTCTTAAGTTTTTTACAGTGGGTGATATGAATCCACAAAGTCCTCTCTGCGATCTTTACAGCCATAGGTGTTGAGATAAGTACTTGATATGGGCCTTCCCACCTGGGGGATGACCAGTTCTTTCTCTTCACAATTCGGATCCACACCCAGTCCCCGGGTGCCACGCTTAACAAGGCTTCACTTCTGGAATCTGCAAAGGAGTCATTGGTTACAAGAGAGTTGAAATTTAGCAGCTTCTTCATATAATCCGCCAGATCCTCACCCCCCTCACGTTCCGCTGGCAACAATCCTTGCCACTGCGGGACGTAATATGGTCTCCCAAACAAAAGTTCAAATGGTGTAAGTCCTTTGTAGGAGGGTGAGAGTCGCATGTACAGGAGTGCCAATGGAAGGCACGCAGTCCAGGATCTATGCATTTCTGCCATCAGTTTGTGGAGTTTACTCTTCAGGACACCATTGTGTCTTTCCACCAGTCCAGCTGACTGCGGATGGTAAGCACAATGGTACTTGAGATCAATTTGAAACACTTGACCCAACTTCTGAACAATCTGGTTAACAAAATGAGACCCATTATCACTGTAAATGCGTCTTGGTAAACCAAATCGGGGAATTATTTCTGTTGTTAAAAGCTTAGCTACTGTGTGTGCATCAGGATGTTTTACTGGAAAAGCTTCTACCCACTTAGAAAAAGCATCAATTATGACTAGACAAATCCTTTTACCCCTCTGAAGGTGTCAACTCAATAAAGTCCATACAGAGTGTGTGGAATGGATATGGAGGGGTAGGGAATGCCTGCTGAGATTTTTTAACTACCCCCTGAGCATGATACTTAGCACATAATAAACAAGATAAACAGAATTGCTTTGCATAATTTGAAAATCCTTTACACCAAAACACCTTAGACACTATTTGAACCATTGTCTGTACTCCTACATGGGCAGGTCCATGGCTAACCAATGCAGCATACCTAAAAAGGTTTGAGGGTAGTACCATTTTGCCATCTGATGCCCTATACAACCCATCCTGTTGAGTGATACCATATTTCACCCAACGACATTTTTCTTTCTGTGTTGTCAATGTTTGCATTACTTTTAGTGTCTCTAAGTCTAAGAGGTGTCCGGTCTCTAAATCATTGTCATGTAAAAGCAAATCATTTTCTTGAGCTGCCTTTTTTGCAGCCATATCAGCAAGGGCATTTCCCCTGGAGACAGGATCTTTTTTGTTGGTATGTGCGGAACATTTACATATCGCTACCTGAAGTGGTAATTGCACTGCATCTAACAACTGTAAAATTAAATCTCTGTGATTTATTGGTTTGCCTGTCGCAGTAACCATTCCTCTATTCTCCCATTGTTGAGCGAAAACATGCACAGTGGAGAAAGCATACTGACTATATGTATAAATTGTCACTTTTTTACCCTCCCCTAAGGTACAAGCTCGAGTCAAAGCCACTAACTCAGCTGCTTGGGCAGAATAAATATTTGACAATCCTTTTGCTTCCAAAACTTCAGTATCTGTGGTGACAGCATACCCTACTAGTGTTTTTCATACAGTGTCCTTCTTTGCTGATCCATCTACAAACAAAACAAGATCAGAATCTACCAACAGAATATCCGTTAAATCTGGTCAGGGAAGTACTTTGTCATGAATGCTCTCTAAACAAATGTGTGGAGTACCTTCTTCTGGAGTCGGCAAAAGTGTCACCGGATTAAGAGTAGTACATCTTTCTATGGTCATGTGTGGCTGTGTCAGCAGCACTGTCATACACGACAAATGTCGACTAGGAGATAAAAAGGTTATCTTATCTTGCAAAAGTATAGTAGCTACTGAATGTAGAACTCGCAATTTTAATGGGTGAAACAAAACTAATGATGCTGAGGCTTGCACTGCCATGGCGGCTGCCACTACAGCTTGAACACAATGCGGCAATGCCCTTGCAACAGGATCTAATCTGGAGGAATAAAAAGCTATCGGTCTCTGTTTATCCCCATGTACTTGTACCAGAAACAAAGTCATATATCCTCCCTTACAATCAACCATTTGTACAAACTGCTTAGAATAGTTCGGAAAACCCAAAACAGAGGATCCTGCTATCAATTGCTTAATTCTATTAGATGCTTGCATTGCCTTATCTGTCCACTGTATATTACTTTTAGCTGCCATGGGAGTGTCATAGATCAGTGCAGTCAATGGCCCTACTTCTTCAGCATAATTAGGAATCCAACTTCTACAAAAATTAGTCACACCTAAAAACGACATCATCTCCCGCTTAGTCGTAGGCATAGGTGCTTCAAGAATTGCTTGTTTTCTTTTATTTTCCAATTGTCTACCTTCCTGCGAGATTAAATAACCCAAGTACTTTACTTGTGCTTTCCACATTCTGCAAACTCCTCCTTCTTTGGCCAGGAGCATATCCAACGCAATTCGATTCTGCCATGCCACCTGCGAAGTGGCCTCCAGTTGTTCAGCAATACCTTTTAATGCTTCTTTGGTATAGTTCACAAAACGCTGCTGGTTATAGTAAATGTAGTTGATCCAGTCCACATTCTTATTGGGTTGAATCCAGACAAAGATGGATGCAAAACCAGCCGCTATTTGGTTTGTTGCTTTGTATTCATCAGGCACGCCTCTTGGTATGCCAATGCTATAGATGTAGACACTGCTATCGAAGGATTGCTTCGGTGCCTCTCTTTTTCTCTTATTCAACCACCTCGGCTTTATTTCAGGTTCTCTTACGAAATTGCCTGCTGGAACTGGGAAAATGTAGAATGGCAGAATTAACTTTGCAAGTGCACAAGTTCCCTTCCAGGGAATCGTAAGCCTTGATCTGAGTTTGTTGTCTCCACATAACCACCATACGTCTGCCAAACTATGAGTTTGGTTTTCCAGAAATGGATTTTCATTGCCATTCACAGTAACATTGCAATAATTCTGTCCCATATTGCCATAATTCTTTCCTGTGCCATCTCTGGAAATGTACATATATGAACCTGGATAAGAGATTGCTGTAGGCGGTTTCTCAACTTTGCTTATGACTGGAAAACACTGGGTTTCATCTTTGCATTTATCTTCGGTTTTGTTGAAGAATAACTTTAACAGACATGTCAGATTACCTTCAGCTTGCATCAATGGGACTGTCGCTAGTTGCTGTTTACCTTCAGCACAAGAAACACAGTTCTCACAATGTGCCTCTTGGGTACTATATCTAACCCAAGATAACCATTCATTATGGTGTACGAATCCCGTTTCGAGTAACAAATGTTCTTCCTCTGTGAAGGCAAAATCTGCTTTACTTGTAGCATTTTTAAGGCTTTGCACTTTAAGTCGGAAAGTCCCCAAAGGATCAGTTCCAATTGGAAGAGACACTCCGATTCCATAAACTCCTGAATCACTTTCTTGTGGTGACATGATGGTTATAGTAATCACTTCAGTACCTTGGAAATGCGCAATTTTTATTCTTTGTTGCCTGCTTTTATCTTTCTCCGGTATCACTGCACCACTTGTTTCCCATCCATTCACATCTGTTGACCACCAAACATTTGACCAGGACGCACAGTCTCTATTGCACAAATATTTTGCACGAGTCAAGAAATCATTATTGTTCCATTTAGCACAGTCCAAAATTCCTTCACAAAGTTTTATCTTGAACATAGTAGTAACACCTGTTTGTGCCTGCAGCACCACCATTCCTTTTTCTCTCACAACTGTTCCTTCTCGTATGGACATATTTACTTTCGCCACCAAAATCATCATCACATAACAGTTCAAGTACCAGTTGAACATGGCCATCCTTCCTTTGTAGTCAGACTTTGCTCAGGGTCCGATGGAGTCTGACGAACATCAATGGTAGAAGGAAAAGTCTTAAGTTTTTTACAGTGGGTGATATGAATCCACAAAGTCCTCTCTGAGATCTTTACAGCCATAGGTGTTGAGATAAGTACTTGATATGGGCCTTCCCACCTGGGGGATGACCAGTTCTTTCTCTTCACAATTCGGATCCACACCCAGTCCCCGGGTGCCACGCTTAACAAGGCTTCACTTCTGGAATCTGCAAAGGAGTCATTGGTTACAAGAGAGTTGAAATTTAGCAGCTTCTTCATATAATCCGCCAGATCCTCACCCCCCTCACGTTCCGCTGGCAACAATCCTTGCCACTGCGGGACGTAATATGGTCTCCCAAACAAAAGTTCAAATGGTGTAAGTCCTTTGTAGGAGGGTGAGAGTCGCATGTACAGGAGTGCCAATGGAAGGCACGCAGTCCAGGATCTATGCATTTCTGCCATCAGTTTGTGGAGTTTACTCTTCAGGACACCATTGTGTCTTTCCACCAGTCCAGCTGACTGCGGATGGTAAGCACAATGGTACTTGAGATCAATTTGAAACACTTGACCCAACTTCTGAACAATCTGGTTAACAAAATGAGACCCATTATCACTGTAAATGCATCTTGGTAAACCAAATCGGGGAATTATTTCTGTTGTTAAAAGCTTAGCTACTGTGTGTGCATCAGGATGTTTTACTGGAAAAGCTTCTACCCACTTAGAAAAAGCATCAATTATGACTAGACAAAACTTTTTTCCCTCTGAGGGTGTCAACTCAATAAAGTCCATACAGAGTGTGTGGAATGGATATGGAGGGGTAGGGAATGCCTGCTGAGATTTTTTAACTACCCCCTGAGCATGATACTTAGCACATAATAAACAAGATAAACAGAATTGCTTTGCATAATTTGAAAATCCTTTACACCAAAACACCTTAGACACTATTTGAACCATTGTCTGTACTCCTACATGGGCAGGTCCATGGCTAACCAATGCAGCATACCTAAAAAGGTTTGAGGGTAGTACCATTTTGCCATCTGATGCCCTATACAACCCATCCTGTTGAGTGATACCATATTTCACCCAACGACATTTTTCTTTCTGTGTTGTCAATGTTTGCATTACTTTTAGTGTCTCTAAGTCTAAGAGGTGTCCGGTCTCTAAATCATTGTCATGTAAAAGCAAATCATTTTCTTGAGCTGCCTTTTTTGCAGCCATATCAGCAAGGGCATTTCCCTGGAGACAGGATCTTTTTTGTTGGTATGTGCGGAACATTTACATATCGCTACCTGAAGTGGTAATTGCACTGCATCTAACAACTGTAAAATTAAATCTCTGTGATTTATTGGTTTGCCTGTCACAGTAACCATTCCTCTATTCTCCCATTGTTGAGCGAAAACATGCACAGTGGAGAAAGCATACTGACTATCTGTATAAATTGTCACTTTTTTACCCTCCCCTAAGGTACAAGCTCGAGTCAAAGCCACTAACTCAGCTGCTTGGGCAGAATAAATATTTGACAATCCTTTTGCTTCCAAAACTTCAGTATCTGTGGTGACAGCATACCCTACTAGTGTTTTTCATACAGTGTCCTTCTTTGCTGATCCATCTACAAACAAAACAAGATCAGAATCTACCAACAGAATATCCGTTAAATCTGGTCAGGGAAGTACTTTGTCATGAATGCTCTCTAAACAAATGTGTGGAGTACCTTCTTCTGGAGTCGGCAAAAGTGTCACCGGATTAAGAGTAGTACATCTTTCTATGGTCATGTGTGGCTGTGTCAGCAGCACTGTCATACACGACAAATGTCGACTAGGAGATAAAAAGGTTATCTTATCTTGCAAAAGTATAGTAGCTACTGAATGTAGAACTCGCAATTTTAATGGGTGAAACAAAACTAATGATGCTGAGGCTTGCACTGCCATGGCGGCTGCCACTACAGCTTGAACACAATGCGGCAATGCCCTTGCAACAGGATCTAATCTGGAGGAATAAAAAGCTATCGGTCTCTGTTTATCCCCATGTACTTGTACCAGAAACAAAGTCATATATCCTCCCTTACAATCAACCATTTGTACAAACTGCTTAGAATAGTTCGGAAAACCCAAAACAGAGGATCCTGCTATCAATTGCTTAATTCTATTAGATGCTTGCATTGCCTTATCTGTCCATTGTATATTACTTTTAGCTGCCATGGGAGTGTCATAGATCAGTGCAGTCAATGGCCCTACTTCTTCAGCATAATTAGGAATCCAACTTCTACAAAAATTAGTCACACCTAAAAACGACATCATCTCCCGCTTAGTCGTAGGCATAGGTGCTTCAAGAATTGCTTGTTTTCTTTTATTTTCCAATTGTCTACCTTCCTGCGAGATTAAATAACCCAAGTACTTTACTTGTGCTTTCCACAACTGTAACATTTCTTTATTTACCTTATGTCCTTGCTCAGCTAAAAAACTCAGAAGGGCTAGGGTATCCTTTTTACAACTTTCCTGCATGGGTGAGGCCAATAAAATATCATCTACGTACAACAGGACCTGGCTTCCCTCTGGGGGAACAAACTGAGCTAAATTCGCAGCCATTTCTTGTACGAATATTGTCGGACTCTCACAATAACCCTGTGGCAATCTGGTGTATGTGTATCTTTTACCTTGGAAAGTGAATGCAAACCAAAATCTACTCTCCTTGTGTAGTGGTATGGAGAAAAAGGCATTGCTTATATCTATGACAGAAAAATATCTGTGCTGAGGTAGTAAATCATTAAGTAGTATATAGGGGTCAGGGACCACCGGTGCTCTTGGGATCACAGCTGAATTAACTGCTTGTAAATTCTGAACCAACCTCCATGACCCATCCAGTTTCTTTACAGGAAACAACGGAGTATTGCAGGGTGAATCTGGGCATTCAACAAGAATTCCTACCTGTTTTAGCTGTTCAATAACTGGTTTAATTCCTTCCTCCGCTTGTTTACTTAACGGGTATTGGTGCTTACGAGGTCTAAAACCTGACTTTGGAGTTATACAAACTTCACCTGCTGTTTTCATCAGTCCCACATCTCCTTTACCTTTTGACCATAAATCTACAGGCAAGGCACTTAACGCACTATCTTCCTCTTGAGTTAGGAGGATTTGTCATGCCATTTCTACTTTGTCATCCCTGAGGTGCACACTTGGTTTTACCCAAGCTACCCAATTTAATCTTTGTACCTGGATCTGTTGATCTTTTAATTGACTTTCAGACATTGTGTCCCAAATCGTCACCTTTTTCGCCAAATCTACCCAATGTGTCCCCACTGCTTTAGTAACTGAAACATGCGGTCTATAACTTGAGCGATATAAAGAACTCATTTCCTTAGTCAAAGTACAGGTTACTACTGTATTACCTTGCGTATCCCAAAACATATCATTCAAAATTATCCTTGCACATTTGTGCTTAAAGAATTCTTTTTCAAATTCTTTATCCGGACCAGGGGCCTTATAGAACATTGTACAATGTAAGTGCGCCGCAACCTGCGGTGACCCGCTCCTAGATTTACTTAGAGCTAGATTGATTAACTCTGTATCAACCCTCCCCGGGCCATCTGAAATCAAGTCTAGGCTATACTAGTAAAGCAAGTCTTGTACTCCCTGTACTACTAAGCCATCCGCTAACCTTTTTGCCTCAATACCTTTAGGTGTGGGAATTGCCGCTATTCCAAACACATGCATCAAATCTCTTCCCAGCAAATTAACTGGATAAACTTTTGATATAATTACCCTACACCTAACAGTTTGGTTTGTTTGTGGATCTGTGAACAGTAGAGGATGAGACAGTGGTTCCTTATAAATTTTCCCGTTTGCCGCTTTTACAAGGACAAACTCATCTGTTTCGCAGTTCGGAGGCAGAACTGCTGGACCCAAAAGTGTATGCGATGCACCTGAATCATATAAAAACTCCACTTTTTGTCCCTCAACCAAAAACTCTATCATGGGTTTCTGATCTAGATGCATAGCAATACCCAAATTTGCCAGGTTTATGACTTCACAGTCACAATCCCGCCCTTCCATTAGAGTGTTCTGACATTCATCGTAGAGAGTGTCTGCCTCTTCATTATCCCCATAATGAAGATGGCGCCTTTCTTTACTATCATATAGTCATGCGGAGCCCTTGTTCGTAAGCTGTGGGGGATGTTGCCACTCTTCACAGTCGGCAGCGAAATGCCCACGTCTACCGCATTTAAAACATTCTCCACGTTTTAACCTTTCCCTATAGGCTGAATGTCCACCTGGTTCATTTAACGTGTCCCATTGCGGGCCCCCACATTTTTTTACGCCACCACGGCGCCCTTGTCCCCTTTGGTCCTGTACTAAGAATATCCCACCATCATCCCCTACTGCTAACACTTGTACTTTCTTTTTCTTTTTTAGATTAAAATGTCACTCAGCATGTCGTGCATATTCAAACAAAGGCTGCAGTCTACATGTTCTGTGATCTACCATGTGCTTAGTAATAAAACTACTTATCGGAGCCTTACAACCTTTAAGGAAAGCATTTTTCAATTGCTGTTCATACGGACTATCATTAGTCTGATCCTGCGGAATTGTCATTCCACAATGGTTATTGAACACTTCTGTCAGTCTTACAATATAATGATCTACAGATTCATCATCATTTTGGAGGCACTGATTTATTACTGTCCAATCTGCTCTTGGACGCCAGAAATTCTCTTTAACAGATCAGTGACTCGCGTATCTAACACCCCAGAATTATGCTTTAATGTAGTGCCGTCATCTGTCTTACATGTCCAAGAACCACAAACTAAGTGCCAATCAGGACCTAAGATTTGTCGCACTACTTGTTCTACTTCTAAACCATTTAGATGATAACTTAAATGCATACCAACTATGTCCTCAGAAAACTTTTGAAAATTAACCTTGGGATGAGGAATACCATCTGTAGCTCGTTTTATATCCTCTCTAGCCCAGGGACGATATACTAAAATAGTTGGTTCTTGTCCAACATCTACTGCTTGTGGGTTTGCAACTTGTATTAAGGGAAGAGCTTCTGAATGGTCAGAAAATTTAGTAGCCCAACGTCCTTGCCCTGCTGGTCCTGACCTTAACTGCATAGGTTGGTCTACCTGTTGCAAAGCAACTTTAGGTACTACGGGATTTCCTTGAGCAGCTAATAACCCACCCTGCTGTACAGATCCCACATCTTCAGACTGATATTGAGGAGGTTCCCCCGGTATGGCAGCAGCAATTTCACCATACGGTAGGGCAGTTGCCTGCCTTTGTACTGCACAAACTGTGTGCTCATCCTCTTTATCTAAAAATAAAGCTACTTTTCCACTTGGCACCAGTGATCCCTTTTAATTTATTTTCCCTTTTTCCTGACACTGTTTTTCTTTTATAGCTCGTTTATTTGCTTCTTCTAACCATTTTTGTGCTTGGGGAAATCCCAATTGTCTTTGCTTTTTAGTTCTAGTTCCTGCATCTTTTTTCAAATCTCTAACCAATTTTGTACAGGCATTCTTATTCAGTGTACCATCAAAATCATATTTCAACTTCCACTTTCTCAAAAATTTAACATTATTTTTGTTTAAACTTTTCATATACTTAGCATCAACATTTAAACAGGCATCACTCTCACTCTTGCAGCAACATGAACCCATGTTTTCGTAGATTTTTTATTTTAGGACTGTATATTTTAGGACTGCATTAAAATTATTTTTACAGGGCTTATTACAAAATGGGGCTATCTTAACAGGGATCCTAACAAAATAATCTTAACAATTATTCCTACCCACCCTTAACTAAAAATAAAAACCCCTGCTGACAAGGTTAAATTAAATTAAAAGAAAATAGTTTTCATCCTACCTGAACCAGATGAGACTCGGTTTCCCCTTTTGGTTCAGAAACCGTCCCTCAGATAGGGATCAGAGCGCGGCCGGCCTCTTTCCAACGACAAATCAGTCGGAGGGCTTTCCATCGAGGGAATCCTAAGATAAGAAACCCTCACCTGCGCAGGTTTTTCAGTCTCTCTGTCGGTCTGATCCGTATCTTCGTAGAGGTTTCCGGTCCGAAGGACCAAAATGTCAGAAGAAAAAATTCAAGCGAGTCACATCTGCCTCAGGTGATGAAAATTTCCTTTATTAACTGCTAACCAGATTACAGCAACATGTTGGCCAAGATGATCTCAATCTGATCAGCTTGTTTACTGCCATCAACTTTTATACTTTCCTGTTACCAGCCAAAATAGCTTTTGTTACATTTCTAACAGTTGACAGTTGGCTATGAAAAACATCTAGGATCACAAATTACCTCAGAAAAGAATGTTTTATCTCAAAACCACAGCTAGTGTAGAATGTTTACCTCAAAACCACAGTTAGTACAGAATGTTCAAAAAGGTACAGAATACTTAGTTCAACAGTGGTAGCTGGAATTTTCCACAGCCTGCCTCAGTAAATTAACTCTTACTCAGCCATGCGTCCTTTTACCAAGCTTTCATTTAACTGCAGTTAGCTTTCTTTATTCAGAAGTATAGAAAACAAAGGGGCGTGGCCAAGGATGAACACAGGATAGCAGCAGATTTCTTCAGCGCCACCAATTTCATTACACTGACAGGAATTAATTACTTAAAAAATTAATTTTTGAAGTAATTTTCTTTCTAAATATGTTTGTTTTATATAGTTCTTGAACTATATCTAAAAAAGAAAGGAAATCTTAACAATATTCCTGTCAGAAATCACTTTGGAAATTTTCCTGTCAGTTTATCAGTCTGAAATGAGTTCCAGTAAGACAAATTCTCAAGACTCCAGCATCAAGAAAGAACTTCAGTCTCTGATAATTATAATCCAGCAACTTACTGCTAAGATGGATAAAATGGATACTAAAATAGACACCTTCATAGAAAAAACTACAAAACAAATAGACTTGTTACATATAGACCTGCAACAACAGAAGATCCAGATGACAGGCATAGAAGAAGCTGTGAATGACATGGAAAATAGAATACAAGAAGAGGAAATCAACATTGAGTTTCTGCTGAAACAAAATACACATTTACAAACAAAGCTGGATGACCTGGAAAATAGATCTAGGCTAATAACATTAGGATTTTTGGACTGCCAGAAAATATTGAAGGTAACAATATTACTTCTTTTTAACAACATGGCTCCTAAAACTTTAGACTTACCAGAAGCATTCTCTTTGGTATCGAAGAGCACATAGATCAATAGCTAATACTAACTCTAACAAAAACTATCCTAGATCAGTTATAGTTAGATTTCTATCATCTTTGATAAAGAGATGGTTCTTAAATCTGCTTGGGCTAAAGCTCCTGTTAAGATTAATGAGACAACTGTGCATTTTGACAATGACTATTCTTCCATGGTAATAGCTAAAAGAAAAGTTTTTCTGCCACTAATAAGGGAGCTTAAAAAAGCACAGTTTAAAACATACCTTCTGTTTCCTGCCAAGCTTAAAATCTTCCTTCCTGATGGTCCTAAAATTTTCAATGACTTAGACTCTGCTTTACTGATTATCAAAAAAAATAAGATTTTGGATAAAATAGAAGAAATGGAATGGGCTAGTCCTTCATTAAAGAGACTGGCAACTGAAACTTCGTGGAAGACTTCAAAGAAGAAGAAGAGACTAAAAAACAAATGATTTGTTCTATGTTTTTTTTTTCTCTCATTATTTTATTTCATTATTAATCTTTTTAAATATAGTTCCTGCATTTCCAAGAAGCAACAAATATTTTGAAAAAGATTTAATCAAAGTTATTATCTGTGTGCAAAGAAATGTTTTGTTTCATAACTAGTCAAAATATCTGGAGATTTAATGGCAAGTTGTGATTCAACTTGTTTCTCTTTCTGAAAAGGAGAAGTAAGGTCAGTAATTTGATACATTTTTTTTCTTTATCTTTTTTTTTTTCTTCTCCTTTTCTTCTTTTCTTTGTTTAAACAATGACATTCTGTTTAGATTATGTAGTGGGTAAAGGGTGGGGGAGGGCAGGGAGAGAAGAGTAATGAAAATATGATTAATAGAATAATAACATATTTATTCCTTGTAAAAAGTTTATATGTTCTTCAAATGCTATTCCTAATTATACTTTCTTGATTACACTGCTTATGCTTGTTTGTAAATAATCTGTTATGCTTTAACTAATAATAATTAGAACTAAATAATAGTAAATAATATGTTTTATTTT